>NC_081553.1:58646605-58946605 GCF_963082655.1 Stomoxys calcitrans
TTAATGCTCGTACTTTTCATATCTTCCACATGTTTTTAATAAATCTCACTTGCAACTAGAGTCTTGTTTTTGTTAAAATTGAAAAATAGCTCCAAATAGGAAAATTGGTTTTACTCCCCTCAAAAAATATCACTTACCTAACCAGATGTTCCCTACAAAGAAAAAGCTGCACCACCACCAGTAAGGCAATACTATATCACACAGTCGGTGAAAAGTGAAACTTATTTGTGACATTCTAATGGAATGATGCTTGGGGGGAGACGAAACTAAGTGGAGCGAAGGGACCATATGTTCTTTCTGGCGAAATAAAAACACGTCACGTTTTATTGTTAAAAATTGATGACTTGGAAACTATTAAATAGAATGATGGACGGCCAGACAGACGGACAGATAGACAGATATTTCGTGTGGCACACGCTCAATTATGGGTATCTTGTGCACACGGGAAGATGAGGTGAAAAGTGTGTGTGTCAGGAAGCGAAAAAAGCGTCTTAATTAGAATCTTGTTAATGCACTTGGGAAAAAAACATACAAAATAAATAGTAACGTTATAAAATAATAACAAAGTAAAATAAAAATAAAATAAAATAAAAAAAAATAAAATTAAATTAAATTAAATGGAATGGAGTGGAATGGAATGGAGTGGAATGGAATGGAATGGAATGGAATGGAATGAAATTAAATGAAACGAGATGAAATGAAATAATATGAAATGAATGAAATGAAATGAATGAAATGAAATGAAATGAAATGAATGAAATGAAATGAAATGAAATGAAATGAAATGAAATGAAATGAAATGAAATGAAATGAAATGAAATGAAATGAAATGAAATGAAATGAATGAAATGAAATGAAATGAATGAAATGAATGAAATGAATGAAATGAATGAAATGAATGAAATGAATGAAATGAATGAAATGAATGAAATGAATGAAATGAATGAAATGAATGAAATGAATGAAATGAATGAAATGAATGAAATGAATGAAATGAATGAAATGAATGAAATGAATGGAATGAAATGAATGAAATGAATGAACTGAATGAAATGAATGAAATGAATGAAATGAATGAAATGAATGAAATGAATGAAATGAATGAAATGAATGAAATGAATGAAATGAATGAAATGAATGAAATGAATGAAATGAATGAAATGAATGAAATGAATGAAATGAATGAAATGAATGAAATGAATGAAATGAATGAAATGAATGAAATGAATGAAATGAATGAAATGAATGAAATGAATGAAATGAATGAAATGAATGAAATGAATGAAATGAATGAAATGAATGAAATGAATGAAATGAATGAAATGAATGAAATGAAACGAAATAAAATGAAATGAAAAGAAATTAAGTGAAGTGAAATGATGAAATGAATAAAATGAATGAAATGAAGGAAATGAAGGAAATGAATGAAATGAATGAAATGAATGAAATGAATGAAATGAATGAAATGAATGAAATGAATGAAATGAATGAAATGAATGAAATGAATGAAATGAATGAAATGAATGAAATGAATGAAATGAATGAAATGAATGAAATGAATGAAATGAATTAAATGAATTAAATGAATTAAATGAATGAAATGAATGAAATGAATGAAATGAATGAAATGAATGAAATGAATGAAATGAATGAAATGAATGAAGTGAAGTGAAATGAAATGAAATGAAATAAAATGAAATTAAATAATATGAAATAATATGAAATAATATGAAATGAAATGAATGAAATGAAATGACTGAAATAAATGAAATGAATGAAATGAATGAAATGAATAAAATGATTGAAATGAATGAAATGAATGAAATGAATGAAATGAATGAAATGAATGAAATGAATGAAATGAATGAAATGAATGAAATGAATGAAATGAATGAAATGAATGAAATGAATGAAATGAATGAAATGAATGAAATGAATGAAATGAATGAAATGAATGAAATGAATGAAATGAATGAAATGAATGAAATGAATGAAATGAATGAAATGAATGAAATGAATGAAATGAATGAAATGAATGAAATGAATGAAATGAATGAAATGAATGAAATGAATGAAATGAATGAAATGAATGAAATGAATGAAATGAATGAAATGAATGAAATGAATGAAATGAATGAAATGAATGAAATGAATGAAATGAATGAAATGAATGAAATGAAATGAAATGAAATGAAATGAATTGAAATGAATTGAAATGAATTGAAATGGAATGAAATGGAAAGAAATGGAATGAAATGGAATGAAATGAAATGGAATGAAATGGAATTAAATGGAATTAAATGGAATGAAATGGAATGAAATGGAATGAAATGGAATGAAATGGAATGAAATGAATTGAAATGGAATGAAATGGAATAAAATGATTTGAATTGAAATGAAATAAAACGAAATATAAACTTTCTATGCAAATTGTTTTCTACTAGGGTATAATTAGCACATTCATTAATTTATATATTTTTAATTCTTTCAAAGGTCTGCCGTAATACGTAAGTTCAAATGATCCCTTAATTTTTTTTAGTGTAGCAATGTGCTAGAATTGATGTTAAATTAATGTCCCGTTTTCATATAAGTTGCTTGATAGAGGCATGGAAAATTTTATTAAAACCAAAAAGAAATAAAAAAAAATTAATTTAATTGTTTAATAATTATAATAGATGAACTTAAATGATTTATATGATTTCGAAATTGAGAAATGAATAAATTATTATTAGACATGATACCACAAAACTGGCATACAAGCATGAATTGAAATTAAATGCATATAAAAGTCATTAAAGCGCATATTGAATAGCAACGATTAGGAGAAATATTTGGCTGGAAGATATGTTGTAATGTGAAAATTTTTTAAAAGAAAAAAAATTTTAATTTTTTCAATTAGTGTAACACTTATTTGTAACAAGTTTTTAGATATAAATCATTGTTCTCAACAAATATACAGATTTCCATTAAGTATAACAGTTATGATAGCCATATATAACATTGCAATTGTTTGAAACAAAACAACTTGGTTATTTGTATCATAGAGGCGTTTTTGCAATAAATTAGGTGCAAGTACAACATACCAGTGAATAGCCCTTGATGCCTTCACACCTAATATGGCTGATGAGTAATTGTAACCAGATTACGAAACGTGTCCCATAGCGGTTGGTGTGTATTGTAATCTTTGGCTTTCCTTTTCCACTTGCAAGAAAATCGCCGATCATTGAGCTCGTCTCGAAAGAAAAACAAACTTAAAACTAGTTTTATTTCCTTTCTTATTTTTTATTTATATTTAAATGTTTCAAAACAGTATAACAGTTATGATATCCATTTATAACACTTTCAATTCAAGTGGAAATGATTTTATTTCTTCTTCTATAAGCATACATTACGGATTTTTTCGAGAACAAAGGCTACCGTTAGCAAGTATAACGGTTATAATAACCAAATATAACAGTTGTGTTTTAAGGCAAATATAGTTTTTTCATAATTTGTTTATTCTCCTTGAATAGCCGAAGGTTTTTTTCATTTTAATTGTTGACTGTAATAAGTTTTTTTTTTAAATTATTTTTTTTAATATATGATAATTTTGAACTAGTATAACAGTTTAAATAATCGTATATAACTCTTACCACTTTTGAAGTGATCTAAATTTTAGCCTCTGTTAAATTGAATATAAATAATTGCTCCTTACTTGTATAACAGTTTCCATGTAGTATAACAGTTATCATAGGCCTTAAAATGGAGCTCAAACATCAATCGGATTGCACTTATTGATATGAGGGAAGAATACCCTGTTCTTAAATGGGATGTTCATGGGAAATTGAGCAGTAGTATAACAGTTATTATAACTGTGTAAATCCCTTTAAATTTATGAGAAACATTTTATTGTAATTGTTTTTAAGTTTTATTAAAATGTTTTTTGAACACAATAGCAGCTTTACAATCTGTAATTTTAGGGAAAGCTATTTTAATATATTACTATTTTAGGTGTATACATTACTATTTCTTGTTAGTGTAAAGTCTATCGTTAATAAGTATAACAGTTACAATAACCCTATACTTATTTCTACTTTAGATGTATATATTACAATTTTTGTTGGTATAAAGGATATCGTTAACAAGTATAACAGTTACAATAACCATGTATAACAATTACGTGTTAGGGCAAATATGGTTTTTCATGATTTGTCCCTTACACCTTCGAGAAGAGTTTAATGATAGACGACTTTTTCATTTTAATTTATTGGCCAAATCATTTTTGTTCAGTTTTTGAATACATACTATATTTCTATTTAGCTAGTAGAACAGTTAACATAATTATGTATAACGCTTATCACTTTTTGAGCGATATGAATTTGAACTTTTTCCATGCTAAATTGAATTTAAATAATTTTCTCTAGCTAGTATAACAGTTTTCATTGGGTATAACAGTTATGATAACCATGTATAACACTTCAAATTTTTTAATCAAAATAAATATATCTTTCTTTGTTTTGTTTCTTTTAATATTTGAAGATTTTTAAACAGTATAACAGTTATAAAATACATAAATAACACTTTAAATTGCAGGCAAAATCAATTTAATATATTTCTTCTTTTTGGATTATATATTACTGTTTCTACTGATACAGGGGCTTTCATGAACAACTATAACAGTTATAGGGATCATGTGTGATAGTTATCATATTCATTTATATCATTTTAAAATTGTTCGAGCAAATAAAATTTAATTTCTTTCCTTTTTGGAATATTCGCTAATGGGTTTATACTAGTATAACAGTTACCATTATTAAGCACAACAATTATCATAACAATGTATGAGACTTTTTCGGCGAAATGAATCTAAACTCCTTTCTTTTTTAACATTTATTGTGTAATATGTTGTTATAATTTCCTATTTTTCTTTCTTTTCTCTTTCAGGTATGTTCATAATGTCAACTCTTTGAAATTTTATGCAAATTTTTCTCACATGTATTTGTCAATACAAATCTATCACCATGATGTAAGTAATTGCTGATAACAATTAAATTGCCTCTTGATTTGTTTGTCGTGTCTTTATTTTCTTCATTACTTTCTTCGTTTGATTTAATTTGTTTGCACATCGATGGTCATCACGTTTCCACATTAATACATGTTTCTTCATTTTGGCCAAATTTGTGGCTAAGCATTATTTAATTTCTAACCATTTCAATCATTTGTTTACTTAATTGTTGGTCATAATCAAATACAATATGGTCAATATATGGAATGCCTGAATTGATATGCAAATCAAAAGATGGTCTATGGCATAGAGGACAGTCTATGAATTACATTGCCATTGGTTGTCAAATGAATGTTTCTCCAAATTATAAATTCAAATCATTTATGTGAAATTTTTGGTAGATAGTTGGTCAGGTGTGGCGAAGCGCCAGTCGAATGTAGAGTGTCCGAAAGTTATGAAATTTTAATTAAAAAATTGTGTTTCTTAATAGTCAACCCTTCACCACACCTTGGGATACCGTAAAAGAAAGGGTGATAATTTTATATTAAACTATGAATATTTATATAATTCAAAGAAAAAAATATCAATAATTATAAAAACAAAAAGAAATGGTTTTTAATATTTAAAAAAGGAAAATATTTATTTTTCATAGAAAATCTCTTCAACATTAAATAAAGTTTTCATGGAGAATTTCAACAAAATTGAACTTCTTAGATAATTTCGTTGAATGAACGCCTTTCTGTAAATCGAGGAGGATTTTGTAGATAGGGACACGAACCTTTCTGTATTGTACATGGATCAACCCGAATATCTCTTAATCAACAAAGAATGTATTCTTCTTGTGATTCTCTGAAATCTAGTGATAGTTGATCAGCAAGATCTTGAAAATGGTACAGAGGACAGTGACGAAATGGGGTACGAGAAATTACTTGAATGTGTACCCAGGCATAACCGAGCTGGTGCCACTCGGAGGTATACGATTCTAGACTTCTGGTCGGGATATCTTTACAGTGTTCAAAGAGAAACCATACCTGGGCTTATGTTAGTCCCCTATTCGAAAATGTTTTGAAAGAGGAATGATGACATATGTCGGTGGTGTCATTAGACACCACTTCTCGGAGGACAGTTTTCACTTTTTTTGTCAATGCCCTGCTTTATGTCGAAGTAGAAACAGGATACTGGGTTATTTTTTCTCTCAGGCACCAAAAGAACTGAGAGGCGTAAATCCGTGCAGGATCAAGGCGTTTGTTTTTCATGTAGGTAATTCTAGAAAGTGCGTTAAAGGACGGGATGCTTTGTGAAGTGAATTCATCGAAAAACGAAAAGGGAAGATGAGGAATCACACAGTGAATTCGTCGAAAAAGAAGAGGAAAGATGTGGATATCCAGACGTATAAGGTCTTGGCATCATTTTAACCTAAACTAATCTAAAGAGGAATACGGAGAAAAGAAGAGGGAAGATGAGGAATCACACTGGCTTTAATCTGACCAATATGGATATCTAGACGACTAAGATCTTGGCATCATCCAAACCTAACCTAACCTAAAGAGGAATAAGAAAAAAGAAGGGGGACGATGAGGAATCACACTGGCTTTAATCTGGCCAATGTGGATATCTAGACGACTAAGGTCTTGGCATCATCCTAACCTAACCTAACCTAAAGAGGAATACGGAGGGAAGGCACTATGCGGCTACTACTCCTGCAGGAAGCTGCTGCAGGAAGATGAGCATCTCAAGGTCTTGGCATCATCCTAACCTAACCTAAAGAGGAATACGAAGGGATGGCACTATGCGGCTACTACTCCTGCAGGAAGATGAGCATCTTCCAAGACCTTGGTAGCCTTTAACGTACTTTCTGAGGCTACCTATTTGAAAAAGCAAATCCCTTGATCGTACACGGATTTACGGTAGTACGTGCGGAGCTAATCCCATGAAAATTTGGTGAATGGACATTAACCTGTAAGGGCCAAAAATTACTTACCAAGCGTTTGTTAACATCGTAAATCTAATTTCGTCCCAGAAACAAAAATCGAAAACCTTTTTCTTTTTGGCACAAAAATATGCATTCTTCCGAGTTTTTTGTTAAAAACTTCAATCTCTATTTTTATAGCATTGGGCAAAACCTTTCAAAATTTGGCCTAGATAACAATTTTGATATCCGCTGAAAATAAGCCCACCCTAATGTAACCGGCCATCGTGAGAGAGTTGAGGTTATAAGTACTCGGGCTAAAGAGTTTGAGGTTGGGAAATAATGCTGAATATTCAACCTATTAGTGAAACTATGCCGCAAAGGTTACGAACGGGTTGATGGAACTCAGCAAGCTATAGGATGAGAGATTTGAGAAAGGTTTCAGACTGCTTGATACCGAGACCGATTTGGGTTAAGATCTTTAGTATTCGCTTTCTCGAAGAAGAAAAATTCAGAGACGAATATTTTAGTTTGAAGACGATGTAATCCGACCTGAGCAGTCGGGGATGGGGGCTTACTCCAATGGTCGCGATATCGGTACTAAGCTAGTACTACCAGGTTGGGGAAGATCACAGAATACCTGGCAATGAGACCTATTCGGGAGAGAATAGCCATGTCCGTCCGTCCGTCTGTCGAAATCACGATAGCGGTCGAACGCGTAAAGCTAATCGCTTGAAATTTTGCACAGATACTTAATATCGATTTAGGTTGTTGGGGATTACAAATGGGCCATATCGGTTCAGATTCGGATATAGCTCCCATATAAACCGATCTCCCGATTTAACTTCTTGAGCCCCTGTAAGCCGCAATTTTCATCCAATTTGGCTGAAATTTTGAATGCAGTGTTCAGTTATCACTTCCAATTACTGTGCCTAGTACGGACCAAATTGGTCTATAATCTGATATAGTTTCCATTTAAACTGATGTCCCGATTTGACTTCTTGAGTCCTTTCAAGCTTCAATATTTGCCCGATTTGGCTGAAATTTTGCATATAGTGTTCTGTTATGACTTTCTATAACTGATCCTAGTACGGTCCAAATCGGTCTACAACCTGATAAAGCTCCCATATAAACCGATGTCCTGTCCATTTATTGTCCGATTTAGCCAAAATTTGGAAAAGTTAATTGTGTTAGGCTCTTCGACATGCTTCTTCAATTTGGCTCAGATCGGATCAGACTTAGATGCAGCTGCCATATAAAAGGTGCATTTATTGTCCGATGTCGTTGAAATTTGGGACAATGAGTTGTGTAAGGCCCCTCGACATCCTTCTTCAGTTTGGGTCAGATCGGTCCAGATTTGAGTATAGCTGCCATATAGACCTATATCTCGATTAAGGGTCGTGGGTCCATAAAAGGCTGATTTATTGTCCGATTTCACCGATATTTGGGACAGTGAGTTGTGTTAGGCCATTCGATATCTTCGTTAAATTTGGCCCAGATCAGTCCAGATTTAGATATAGCTGCCATATAGACCGAACTCTCGATTTAAAGTCTTGGCCCCATAAAAGTCGCATTTATAATCCGATTTTGCTGAAATTTGACACAGTGACTTATGTCAGGCTTTTCGACATCTTTCTGGACTTTGGCCCAGATCGGTGCAGATTTGGATATAGCTGCCATATAGACCGAACTCTAGATTTAAGGTTTTGGGCCCATAAAAGGCGCATTTATGGTCCGATGTCGCCGAAATTTGGGACAGTGATTTATGTTGTGGCCTTCGGCATCCTTCTTCAATTTGGGCCAGATCGGTCCAGATTTGAATATAGCTCCCATATAGATCGATCTCTGGATTTAAAGTTTAGGGCCAATAAAAGACGGATTTATTGTCCGATGTCGCCAAAATGTGGGACAGTGATTTATGTTATGGCCTTCGACATCCTTCTTCAATTTGGGCCAGATCGGTCCAGATTCGAATATAGCTGCCATATAGACCGATCTCTCGATTTAAAGTCTTGGCCCCATCCGATTTTGCGGAAATTTGACACAGTGACTTATGTTAGGCTATTCGACATCTTTCTGGACCTTCGCCTAGATCGGTCCAGATTTGAATATATCCGCCATATAGACCGATCTCTCGATTTAAGGTTTTGGACCCATAAAAGGCGCATTTATTATCCGATGTTGCCGAAATTTGGGACAGTGATTTATGTTATGGCCTTCAACATCTTTTTTCAATTTGGGCCAGATGAGTCCAGATTTGAATATAGCTGCCATATAGACCGATCTCTAGATTTAAAGGCTTGGGCCTATAAAAGACGGATTTATAATACGATTTTGCTGAAATTGGACACAGTGACTTATGTTAGGTTTTTTGACATCTTTTTGGAATTTGGCCCAGATTGGTCAAGATTTGAATGGTTTAAGGTTTTGTACTCTTAAAAGGCGGATTTATTGTTCGATTTCACCGAAATTTGGGACAGTGAGTTGTGTTAGGCCATTCGACATCTTCATGGAATTTGGTCCAGATCAATCCAGATTTGGATATAGCTGCCATATAACTGATCTCTCAATTTAAGGTTTTGGGCCCATAAAAGGCGCATTTATAATCCGATATCTCTGAAATTTGGCCCAGTGACATATGTTAAGCTTTACGACATTCGTGTCCTATATGGTTCAGATCGGTCTATATTTGGATATATCTACCAAAAAGACCAATATTTTGTTATACAAAATTGAACACTTTTTGTCTTCTATTGGTTTTCTCCTCTTTGTCTGCTTTGTGTTCTTGGTTTCCCTTGTTTCAAATCGTTCATCCTCCATTTATTTCCAACAAATTACCCCACAACAAATGCAAGCCAATTACAATTGAACATATGCATGATGAATGATGGAACAACACCTTGGGCGATATTCAAATAAGAGTCTCCATAGAATTTAAAGCACCACAAATTATTCATTCCAATTCCCAAAAGTAGACAAAAAGCTACATCCAAAAAAAAAAAATCTACACAAAATTGTTTGTAACAAATTCGCCAGTTACTGTTGTTAGTGATGGTGAATGGCGGTGTTTCGCGGTGTTGAGCGAAAAAAAGTTACTTTATTTATGGGTCTTTTTAGAAAACCAAAAAAAAAACTCAATACTCGCATGTGATGGTATAGCGGGTGTTGGTATACCCCTTGCCTGAAGACTGAGAGTTCATTGTGTTCATTCGCTTTTTGCCGCCATTCAATGCTATTTCATTGTGTTTTGTTGCCATGTTTTTTCGTTTGCGAATTTTTCGCAAATATTTTTTTCTATTGTGCAACAAATCTATATTAGATGTGTTTTATTGTTCAAGCCGCTGTGTGGCCTTTTTGGTTGGGATTTTGCCTTAAACCAAAAAACCAACGTGTCTATGGTAACATTCAATTTAGCGGCATTATTTTTTTCACCAGCCAAGTTGCACGCAATTTATTTCAATGAAAAATGAGTTTTGGCTTTTGGGATTTGTGATTCGTTTGACATGATGAGAGCAGGGAATAAATTTGGCTTAATTCAATTACAATCTAAAATTAATATGTGGAAATAAATGGCTTCATTGGATAAACGAAATTGAGTCTTCGTAAGAGTTTGAATTAAATGTTGAAGGGATTCAATTTGGGAAAAACTTTTTGTGGCATTTTTATTCCTAATCACAACTATTAGAGAACATCTCTGAACAGGAGACTACTTAAAAACATAGGATCCATCTTCATCTAATAAAAAGATTTCCAATAAAATCTCCTAAACTATGCATCGTAGAGCGAAAATCACTTTAATTCGCTACTCCATCGAAAAATTAAAAATTTAACAAAAACTCTTCAACAATTCAGGATTCACAATTACAATCTGAAAGTAATATGTAGAAATAAATAGCTTCATTGGATAAACGAAATTGAGTCTTCGTAAGAGTTTAAATTAAATATTGAAAGGATTCGATTAAGAAGAAATTTTGTGGCATTTTTTAATTCCTAATCACAACAATTAGAGAACACCTCGGAGCAGGAGGCTACTTAAAAACATAGGATCCATCTTCATCTAATAAAAAGATTTCCAATAAAATCTCCTAAACTATGCATCGTAGAGCGAAAATCACTTTAATGCGCTACTCCATTGAAAAATTAAAATTTCAACAAAAACTCTTCAACAATTCAGGATTCACTGAATAAGGGCAAGCCAAGCGATCCAATTTGGCTTAATTCAATTACAATCTGAAATTAATATGTAGAAATAAATAGCTTCATTGGATAAACGAAATTGAGTCTTCGTAAGAGTTTAAATTAAATGTTGAAACGATTCGATTAAGAAGAAATTTTGTGGCATTTTTTAATTTCTAATCACAACAATTAGAGAACACCTCGGAGCAGGAGGCTACTAAAAACGTAGGTTCCATCTTCACCTAATAAAAAGATTTCCAATAAAATCTCCTAAACTGTGCATCGTAGAGCGAAAATCACTTCAATTTGCTACTCCATTGAAAAATTAAAATTTCAACAAAAACTCTTCAGTAATTCAGGATTCACTGAATAAGGGCAAGCCAAGCGTTCAGCAGACATAATTTTTTTTTAATTTTGGCAGTACTTGACATCGTGGATCTCTTTACATTCATTCTTTATTTTAGTTTTCTCCTATATGATAAAATTTTCAATCAGGATATTTGACATCCTTAATGATTTTCCACTATCCACTTGGTGGTTTCATATCTGACCTAACCTTCTATTAGTGAATTCTGTCAATAATGGAAATGTCATTTAAATGAAAAGTATCTCCACTGTTCCTTAATGGAATGATCATGGGAAAATTTGCAATTGGCAATGAGTCATTCACATTATAGACTCTTCAATGATTTGTAACAAAATCAAGCAAAATTCAGATCCAATTTTTCAAGAGATCATTTAAAACCAGATCGCCCTAGTAAATGCAGAAAACCCCTTGAAATAATCTTCGATTGGAATGCAATAAAATTAAATCAAAATTCCATTTTGCACAGGAAATGTTTTCCAACATCCAAAGTAATTTACAGACTTTATACCCTCCTACAATTCTATTCATAGCCAAAACAATAGAACGCCCAATTTTTAGGTGTTTTCATGATGTATATTTTCCATGTAACTACCGCCTCTACTTAATGGTTGGCTGAAAATAAAGAATTTAGATTTTTACCCAATTAGAGTTGTTAATGTGAGGTTTTAATTTGCAATTGTGGCCATATTTTAAATAAAATGTTTTTTTTTGCCTAATGTATGCTGTTTTGTTTTATTACCACCTCTCTCGATTTATTGAGTCATCCATCCGTTATGTCTGGCCACTACCCGATTTGCATATTTTCAATATTCTAGCATTCATTGGAAACTGTAAACAACTGTTGTTCAGCTTCTGTCCATGGTTTTTTTTTTTCTTAAAAATAGTTTAACTCGTTTTGTTGTTATGTTGTCTATGGAGATTCATCAAAGCAGTGCTGAGTTTCCCATATGGATTGCCCTGAATCTGAAAAGTAGTTTTCATTATGGTTTTTTATCTCTCGTTACAATCTGCATATCAACGCATACATTCAGATGTATGCTCTGTGTAGGTTTGTATTGTTTATGTTTGGTTACATTCAAGATGCGAGCTGAAGATGAATGAACTCTATCAATCCATCCAACCATCCGCCCATTCTTTGGAAGCTCTGGCATCCATGCATCCATTATCCAACAATCAAGCAATCCCATCTTCTAGCCAAGCAGCCACATTCATTCATTGAGATGCTGAAAAAATAACAACGCCACAGATCATCATCATCAACATCGCCACGACGTTCTGCAGCAAGCAATTTTTGATGCTGTAGGGCAAAAAAAAAGAACAAAATCAATAGGGCACTGTGGTTTTATAAGCCGATCAACTGGCTTGAGTTCAACAATATCAGTGAGATTGATAAAATAGACAAAAATCGGTTTTAGTTGAAAGGAATCTTCGATAAAGCCATAAAATCGATAACACTTCAGATTAGTTAAGACTTCTCCTGACGATACGACTCCTGAATTGATGAAACCCCAGATTCAATATAACTCAAAATCCGATGACTTTTCAAAGTCGACTTTGGAATTAATACCGCCAGGAGTAGATCAAGCTTTAAGCTTCAAGTTGGACTCGGGAGCTGATAAGACTAAGAATCGATGTGACTTAAGAGTAAATAAGACCCAATAGTCACTAAGATACTAGATTCGATGAGACTCAGGAGTCAATAAGACTCAAGAGTTGATGACACTCAAGAGTCGATAAGAGTCAAGGGTCGATTGGACTCAAAAGTCGATAAGACTCAAGAGTCGATAAGACTTAAGAGTCGATAAGACTCCAGAGTCGATAAGACTCAAGAGTCGATAAGACTCAAGAGTCGATAAGACTCAAGAGTCGATAAGACTCAAGAGTCGATAAGACTCAAGAGTCGATAAGACTCAAGAGTCGATAAGACTCAAGAGTCGATAAGACTCAAGAGTCGATAAGACTCAAGAGTCGATAAGACTCAAGAGTCGATAAGACTCAAGAGTCGATAAGACTCAAGAGTCGATAAGACTCAAGAGTCGATAAGACTCAAGAGTCGATAAGACTCAAGAGTCGATAAGACTCAAGAGTCGATAAGACTCAAGCGTCAATAAGACTCAAGAGTCGATAAGACTCAAGAGTCGATAAGACTCAAGATGAGACGCAAGAGCCGATAGGACTCAAGAGTCGATAAGACTCAAGCGTCAATAAAACTCAAGAGTCGATAAGACTCAAAAGTCGATAATGATGAAGGGTCGGGACGATTTAAGATTAAAAAATCGATAAGAGTCAAAAGTCGATGAGTCGGATACGATTTAAAGTTTGAAAAGATTCTAAAATCGATGCGACTCAAGAGTCCTTAAGAATTAAGAGTCGCTAAGATTCTAAAATCGAAAACAATCAAGATGCGAAAAGAAACAAGTGTCGATAAAAATCAATAGTCAATAAGATTCAATAGTCGATATGACTTGAGAGTCCATAAGTCTCAGGAGTCGGTAAGATTCAAAAGTCGATAAGACTAAAGAGTCGATATCGATAAGAACCAATACTTGATATCGATAAGTCAATAGTCGATATCGATAAGAATTCATTGACGATATTGATAAAAATCAATAGTCGATACCGATATGAATCAATAGTCGATAAGTCTCAAAAGTCGATAAAAATCAATAGTCGATATGACTCGAGATTCGTTAATTCTCATGAGTCGATAAGACTTAAGAGTCGATTAGACTAAACATTACATCTAAACAGTTCAATAGTCGATAAGACAGAAGAATCGATTTCGATAAGAATCAATAAGAGATAAGGCTCAAAAGTGGATAAGGTTCAAAAGTCGATAAAATTCCAAAGTCAATAAGGCTCAATAGTCGATGAGATCAAAGAGTCGATATCGATAAGAATCAATAGCCGATGAGACTCAAGAGTCGATATCGAAAGAATCAACTCAGTAAGGCTCAAAAATGGATAAGTAACAAGAGTCTACAAAAGTCAGGAGTCGATGAGACTAAAGGGTCGATGAGACTAAAGATTCGATAAGACTAAAGGGTCGAGATCGATAAGAATCAGGAGTCGATAATTCTCAAGAGACGATATGCCTCGAAGGACGATAAGACACAAGAGCCAATAAGACTCAAAAGTTGCTATCGATAAGACTCAATAAGATTCAAGAGTCCACATCGATAAGAATCAATAGTCGATAAGGCTCAAGAGTAGATAAGACTCAAGAGACGATAAGACCCAACACCGATAAGACTCAAGAGTTCATAATTCTCAAGAGCCGATAATACTCAAAAGTCGATAGGAATCATGAGTCGGATACAAAATGAAGATTTTGCCAAGGAAAATTCCACTATGAAACATGGGCAAACTTCCCATCAATGATTGAAATCCGATTCAAGTTTAAGCTCAATGATAAGGGACCTTTATTTTTACAGCCGAGTCCGAACGGCGTGCCGCAGTGCTACACCTCTTTGGAGAAGAGTTTTAAGATGGCATAGTACCTCACAAATGTTGCCAGCGTTTGGAGAGGATAACCTCTGCTGAAAATATTTTCTGATGATCTCGCCAGGATTCGAACCCAGGCGCTCAGCGTCATAGGCGGACATTCTTACCTCTGCGCTACGATGTCCTCCTCATGAATCGGATACGATTCAAAAAAGACTCAAAAGTCGATAAGACCCAAAAGTCGATAAGACTCAAAAGACGATAAGACCCAAGATTCCATAAAAATAAAGAGTCGACAAGAATCGAGAGTCGATATGACTTGAGAGTTCATAAGTCTCATGAGTCGATTAGACTCAAGAGTTGATGAGACTAAATAGTCGATAACGTAAATTCAATTCAATTCAATTGTCGATATCGTTAGAATCAATAGTCGATGAATCTCAAAAGTCGATAAAATTCAAAAGTCGATAAGGAACAAAAGTCGATATAATTCAAAAGTCGATAACACTAAAAAGCCGAAGAGATCAAAGAGTTGATATCGATAAGAATCAATAGTTGATAAGACTCAAGAGCCGATAAGATTCAAGAGTTGATAAGACTCAAAAGTCGATCAGACTGAAGAGTCAATAAGACTGAAGAGTCGATATGATTCGAGAGTCGATAGGTCTCAAAAGTTAAAAAAAGTCAAAAGTCGACATCGATAAGACTCGAGAGACGATAAGACGCAAGAGACAATAAGACTCAAGAGTCGATATCGATAAGGATAAACAGTCGATAAGACTCAAGATTCGATAAGAATCAGGAGTCGATAAATCTCAAGATTCGACAAGAATCAGGAGTCGATAAATCTCAAGATTCGATAAAATTTAAGTTTGGACAAGACCCAAGAGTCGATAAAACTCAAGAGTCGATAAGACTCAAAAGTCGATATGACTCTAATCTCGATAAGTCTCAAGAGTCTGTACCACTCAAGAGTCGATGAGACTAAAGAGCAAATGAGACCAAAGAGTCGATTTCGATAAGTCTGATGAGTCAAGGGTCTATAAGACTCAAAAGTCGATATCGATAAGAATCAATAAACGATAAGACTCCAGAGATGATATCGATATGAACCAATAGTCTGTTAAACTTAAAAGTTGATTAAATTAAAGAGTCGATACTACCAAATAATCGATAAGACTCAAAACTAGATAAGACTCAATATACGATAAAAATCATCATTCGAGAAGTTTAAGGCTCCATATTATTCCGGTCTGTTAGGTTTTAAAAACGATAAGTTGGATTCCAGTGTTGGTAATTATCAAAAATCGTTAAAGTCTCCCGAGTCGGCAGAGTCTATAAAACTCCAGAGTTTGTAAGACTCCAAGACTTTCAAAACGTATTTCTCCGTAAATCGGATGAAATACGATAAGTTTGTAAGGTTTGTAAATGGATTTATTGGTCCTAGATTACATTGAAATTTAATAAATCAAATATTGAATATTATTCCCTTATTATTATTCTCCACCGTAGTGCAGAGGACGCCAAACACATGGTTTTCCGCTCCTAATGCTGGCAACATTTGTGAGTTACTATGCCATGTAAAACTTCTCTCCAAAGAGGTGACGCACTGCGACACGCCGTTCACACGCGGCTATAAAAAGGGGGCTCCTTATCATTGAACTTAAACTTGAATCGGACTGCACTCATTGATATGTGAGAATTTTGCCCCTGTTCCTTAGTGAAATGTTCATGGGCAAAATTTGCATTGCATTGTAATAGCACAGGCTTCTGTCTTAGCGCCCTCTCGTCTGTCACTCTAATCCAAAGTCAAATCGGCGGATAGGTTTATATGGGACTATATTTGTTTATAGAGCGTTTCAAAACATACTTGGCATGGATGTTGGAATAATAATTCAAGTCATTGTTGCAAATTTCAGCCAAATCGGATGAAAATTAAGGCTTCTAGGGGCTCAAGAAGTCAAATCCGGGGATCGGTTTATATGGGGGCTATATCTGTTTATAGACCGGTTCGGATCTTACTTTGCATGGATGTTGAAAGTCATAACTCAAGACTTTGTTCCAAGTTTCAGCCATATCGGATGAAAATTGAGGCTTCTAGGGGTTCTAGAAGCCAAATCCGGGGATCGGTTTATATGGGGGCTTTACCTGTTTATACACCGATTCGGATCATACTTGACATGGACGTTGAAAGCCGTAACTTAAGTCTTTGTTCCAAATTTCAGACAAATCGGATGAATATTAAGGCTTCTAGGGGCTCAAGAAGTCAAATCCGGGGATCGGTTTATATGGGAGCGATATCTTTTTGTAGACCGATGCGGATTATACTTGGCATGGATGTTGGAAGTCATAACTCAAGTCCTTGTTCCAAATTTCAGCTAAATCGGATGAAAATTGAGGCTTCTAGGGGCTCAAGAGGTCAAATCTGGGGATCGGTTTGTATGGGGGCTATGTCTGTTTATAGACCGATTCAGATCATACTTGACAAATATGTTGGAAGTCGTAACTTAAGTCTTTGTTCCAAATTTCAGCCAAATCGGATGAAAAATGGGGCTTCTAGGGGCTCAAGGGTTCAAATCTGGGGATCGGTTTATATGGGGGCTATATCCAAATCTGAACCGATTTGGCTCATTTGTAATTCCCAACGACCTACATCAATATGAAGTGTTTGTGCAAAATTTTGAGCGGCTTGATTTACACGTTCGACCGCTATCATGATTTCGGCAGACGTACGGATGGATGGACATGGCTAAATCGACTCAGAATGTCGAGACGATCCAGAATATCTATACTTTATGGGGTCTTAGACGACGAATATTTCGAGGTATAACAAACGGAATGACTAGATTAGTATACCCCCATCCTATGGTGTCTGAGTTTCGGTATAAAAATTAACGGGAGTATGGAAAAACCTTCAAGGTGGCTCCAAAGACGGTAAAAAGGCCACACCGTCGGTAAACTAGTTTCTTAGTCGATAAAACTGATCGTCGGTAAAACGGGTTCATTGTTGGTAAAACAGACTGCAGAGTCGGTATTATGCATTTAACATTTTTAAACTTTTGGAATCGTCGTAATAAGCCTTTAACACTGACCTTTTAAATTAGACTGGACTTTGACCTCATTTTTGTTCCATTTGCTCCACTGTTCCACATTGCTATTAACATCGTTACGTTTTCACAAAGCAACATGTGTCTCCGTGACGATTGCAAATGTGACATGTTCAAGTCATTTGGGTCTTGTATCTGCATCGAGATGCAACATGTGTCTGCCAGTATGATGCAGCAGTGTCTGAGTTTCGGCCTATGTTCTTTGCATCTCAAAAGTGTCCACACATTTAATCATTAAACTTTGGAAACAACACCACATTTATGGAGAATCAGTCTGCCAAACAGCTAACATTCCCATACCAAAGCAGCAACAAATGTCAGGTTATGCATGCGGCCGAGCGCTTTTGATGGTATCGCGTTCCATTCCTTACTCCCGCCAGTGATGATGCACAAATATGGTCATGGTAGAGGAAGATCGAAGTGTTGCCCTCATGTCCTCGCTCTCGCCCTCTCTCTCTCTCTCTCTCTCTGCCCTAATCTGGGTATTTTGTCTAAAGCACATTTTGCTGTTAAATTGTCATTAGGTAAAGTGATCCCAGCGACAGATGATGGCCGCGATGACACAAAGATGATGATCATGGAATTTTATGTTAATGTGATGAGGACTATGAAGACGAGTACGGTCATTATGATAATAATCATCTCATTTATGTAGGGGTGATTATTGTTGACGCCTTTCATATGACGCTAAAAAGGGAAATGATTTTGATGATTGGGTTGTGGGCAATTCAAAATCTCAATCATCATGATTATCATGATCATCGTTTTCATTGTCGTGTTGAATATACCATTTTTGATGATTTTTGTTTGGTTTTTTTTTACTTGTGTGGAATATTTATGACATCAATTGTGTAAACTATTGTTTTCCGGCTCTTCACTTGTCACAATTCTTCCAGAGATGAATCTCATTTTGTCTTGCCTTGTTTCTACTTGATAATGACTACAATAAACCATGTACATGAACTTATTATTCCATTGCTTAGCCAACAAATGATGAGAGATGATTAAAATGTTGAATTTTAGAATGAAATGTTTGGAATTTTGATTAGAACTAATCAAACAAAATTAGCTACGGAAATCAAATGTAGATTGATACCATACAATTTTAACAATATTTTTGAAAAATAAAATTATTTTACCAAATGGACCCTCCCCCTAACCCCCATTTTCAAAAACGATAGATCTTGGAGATGGGTGCACCAATTTTAAGTCAAATTTTATATGCCACCTTATGGTACCCCAAAAAACCAAATTGGTATAAAATTTTGGGGTCAAATAAACTGGGGGGACGCCCCATCCTAAAACTCACCCGAACGGACATGTTTACCGATTGGGACAATATGGGTATCAAATGAAAGATATTTAGAAGTAGAGTACAAAAATTTCTTAAAAATGTCACACTAAGTGCCGGGGGGTCCCCCAACCCCAAAAACACCTCCCAATAGGACATTTTTAAGGCTTTGGGCAATACTCAGTGTGTTTCCTCAAAAAACAAGCTCACAATCGAAAAATTGGTGGCTAAACTCCAAAAAGTTCATGACAGTTCGAAAATTTTTGTACCTCCGCCACATTTTTGAATTTTGAAATTGGAAAGCATCCCTGGATTTGAAATCCGAAAAGGAA
This sequence comes from Stomoxys calcitrans, assembly GCF_963082655.1. Classification (NCBI taxonomy): domain Eukaryota; kingdom Metazoa; phylum Arthropoda; class Insecta; order Diptera; family Muscidae; genus Stomoxys; species Stomoxys calcitrans. The sequence goes on from NC_081553.1 coordinate 58,666,216, forward strand.
TCATTGGGTCCTGGCTTTTCTTCCAATTTTCACTTTTGATTTTTTTCATTTTTTTCGAGCAAGGGGGTTAGCCTATAAAAATTTTCAATATTGGAAGCCTCAAAATTTTTTGGAAAAAGCATTCAGAATCGAAGTTCGGGACCTAAAATTACGATTAGAGTAATCCTCAGTGTGTTTCCTCAAAAAACAAGCTCACAATCGAAAAATTGGTGGCTAAACTCCGAAAAGTCCATGTCAGTTCTCCGTCACATTTTCGAATTTCGAAAATTGGAAAGCATTCCTGGATTTGAAATCCGAATAGGAATCATTGGGTCGAGGCTTTTCTTCAAATTTTCACTTTTGAATTTTGATACGGATTTCAAATGAAAGGTATTTTGAAGTAGAGTATAAATCTGACATAAAAATGTATTCCTTGGTTTTTGAGGGGCCTCCCCACCACCAAAACCCACCTGCAGAACATATTGACCGATTGGGATCATATGGGACTCAAATAAAAGGTATTTGGGAGTTTAATACGAATATGGTATTACAAATTGGGTCGACGTACTTAAAAAGCCGACCCAGGCCCAAAACTGTCACAAAAGTAGCGCCAAGAACCAAAAGTGGACCGATCGGGACAATATGGGACTCAAATGAAAGGTATTTGGGACCAGAGTATGAATATGATATTTAAAAATGGTTCCAAGTTCCAAGCGAGTCGTACAAAGCCCAAAAATACCACCAAAAATATAAGTGGACCGATCGGGACAATATGGGACTCAAGTGAAAGGTTTTTGGTAGTAGAATATATTGGGTCCTCGTATTTATGGCGTCGCCCCAAGAATACCGGCCACAATAAAAAGTTGACCGATCGGGACAATATAGGACCCAATGAAATATATACGAGAGTAGAGTATATGAATATAATATTGAAAATTGGATCCAAGTATCTAGAGACCCGTCACGACAATATGGGACTCAAATGAAAGCTGTTTAAGAGCGGAAAACGAATAGGATATAGAAATATGGAGTCAAGTGTTTGTTCGTACATATTTACCGCATGGTGGGGCTCAAATGAAAGATATTGGGGAGGATAGCACGAAATTGATACCCACTTTTGGGACCAAGTTTCTTGGGGTTCTCCCCTTCCCCAAAACACCCCTTATTTTCTGGCCATGGCAATATGGGGCTCAAATAAAAGGTATTTAAGAGTACAATTAGAATCTGATATCCAAATATGGCACAAAGCGTTTGGAAGGCCGCCCTTCCTCCAAAACACCAACATCCAAAGAATGCAAAACTATAACCATAGCAATATGGGGCTCAAATGAAAGGTCTATGTAGGTAGAGCACGAATCTGATATCAATATTCCAACTGTCCCAATTTTCTATGGAAAAAAATTTTGTCAAAATTTTCTAACGGAGAAAATTTTGATTTAATTTTCTACAGAAATAAAATTTTGACAAATTTTGTTTAGAAAAAAATGTTCTATAGAAAAAAATGTTGACAAAATTTTCTATAGAAAAAAATGTTGAAAAAATTATCTGTAAAAAAAATGTTGAAAAAATTTTCTATAGAAAAAAAGATTTTTACAAAATTTTCTATTGAAAAAAATTTTGAAAAAATTTCCTTTAGAAAAAAAATTTTGACAAAACTTCCTATAGAAAAAAATTTTGATAAAATTTTCTATAGAAATAAAATTTTGACAAAATTTTCTATAGAAAAAATGTAGACTAAATTTTTTATAGAATAAATGTTTGACTAAATTTTCTATAGAAAAAATTTTGACAATTTTCTGTAGAAAAAAATTTTGACAATTTTCTGTAGAAAAAAATTTTGACAAAACTTTCTATAGAAGAAAATTTTAACAAAATTTTCTATAGAAAAAAAGGTTGAAAAAAATTTTCTATAGAAAAAAAATGTTGAAAAAAATTTCTATACAAAAAAATTTTGACAAAATTTTTAATAGAAAAAATTTTTGACAAAATTTTCTATAGAAACAGATTTTTACAAAATTTTCTATTGAAAAAATTTTCTTTAGAAAAAAATTTGACAAAACTTTCTATAGAAATAAAATTTTGACAAAATTTTCTATAGAAATACAATTTTGACAACATTTTCTATAGAAATAAAATTTTGACAAAATTTTCTATAGAAATAAAATTTTGACAAAATTTTCTAAAGAAAAAACTGTAGACTAAATTTTTTATAGAATAAATTTTCTACAAAATTTTCTATAGAAAAAATGTTTGACTAAATTTTCTATAGAAAAATGTTTGACTAAATTTTCTATAGAAAAAAATTTTGACAATTTTCTATAGAAAAAAAATTTTGACAAAACTTTCTATAGAAGAAAATTTTGACAAAATTTTCTATAGAAAATAATTTTTACAAATTTTTCTATAAAAAAAATTTAACAAACTTCTCTATAGAAAAAAATTTTTAGAAAATTTTTTATAGAAAAAATTTTTGACAAATATTTCTAAGAAAAAAATGTAGATTAAATTTTTTATAGAATAAATTTTCTACAAAATTTTCTATAGAAAAAAATTTAGATTAAATTTTCTATAGAAAAAATTTTTGATTAAATTTTCTATAGAAAAAAATTTTGACAAAACTTTTTATAGAGAAAATTTTGTCAAAATTTTCTATAGTAAAAATTTTGTCAAAATTTTCGATAGAAAAAATTTTGTCAAAATTTTCCATAGAAAAAATTTTGTCAAAATTTTTTTCTATAGAAAATTTAATCAAAAATTTTTTCTATAGAAAATTTTGTAGAAAATTTATTCTATAAAAAATTTAATCTACATTTTTTTCTTAGAAATATTTGTCAAAAATTTTTTCTATAAAAAATTTTCTAAAAATTTTTTTCTATAGAGAAGTTTGTTAAAATTTTTTTATAGAAAATTTTGTAAAAATTATTTTCTATAGAAAATTTTGTCAAAATTTTCCATAGAAAAATTTTTTTCAAAATTTTCTATAGAAAAATTTTACAAAATTTTCTATAAAAAAAAATTTTGATAAAATTTTCAAGAAAAAATTTTGAAAAAAATTTTCTATAGAAAAAAATGTTGACAAAATTTTTTATCGGAGAAAATTTTGAATAAATTTTCTACAGAAATAAAATTTTAAGAAAATTATCTATAGAAAGAAATTTTGACAAAATTTTCTATAGAAAGAAATTTTGACAAAATTTTCTATAGAAAAAAATTTTGACAAATTTTCTATAGAAAACAATTTTACGAAATTTTCTAAAGAAAAAAATTTTAGACAAAATGTGCTAAAAAAAACTTTTTACGAATTTTCCATAGAAATGGAATTTTGACAAAATTTTCTATAGAAATGAAATATTGACAAATTTTTCCATAGAAATGAAATTTTGGCAAAATTTTCTATAGAAAAAATTTTTTACAAAATTTTCTATAGAAATAAAATTTTGACAACATTTTTTATAGAAACAAATTTTGACAAAATTTTTTTAAATGTAAAATTTGTTCAGAATTTTCATTTTAAATAATAGTTTGCCCTTGCTATTAGTTTGTGAAATGTTTTGCCACCAGCTTTATTTTCTTTTGCGCTTCAATTGATTTCATACCATTGCATTTAAAGCTGTGCTATGCAAACAACCAAGAGCCAAACTACGAAATGACTGCAATTGTGTTAAAAGAAAAAAAAAAAAAACAATCACAAAGGCCTCGCGCTTAAATAAACAAAATAAATGTTCAACTTGAAGTTTGAATTCAACATAAATTAAAAAAAAAGAAAATAAACAATTTCTCCCTAAAATTGCAAACAATTCAAATTGGCCATCAGATTATGTCTGGCTGGTAATGGATGTTTAAAAAAAGCAAAAAGAAAACTTGCAAAAAATCATTTAATTTTAAAATCAAATTTGAAATCACAAACCAAGCCAACAAAGGCAAAAAAAGTCAGCAAAAAAGGGAAATATGCAGCATATAATCTTCTTTGATTGTTTAGTTTAGTTCATAAATTATGGATTTTCTCCCCTTTTGCCAAACACGCAAAATAATTGAGTGAATGCAAAGCGAAAAAACAGAAATTGCCTTAAAATTGCTTTACTTGGTTATTGCCCATTTGTGTTTATTTTATGGCTTCAATATTTGCTTTGCATTTCGTTTTTTTTTTCTTTTTTTTTGACGAAGAGATCATTTATATATGTGAAAAATTTATTATGGCATAAAATGATCCGAGTTCAATTAAATTTGCTTTCGTCAAATTGCCAATTGGCTATCAAGAGTTGCTGCAGTTAATTGCAGTTTTATTTATTTGATTGAGTAATTTCAGTGTTTTTTGTTTTATTAAAGTCCAGTTTATTAAAATTCATAGATAGGCTTCATTATTGAAATACGCTAAACCCCCTGCGGTGGAGATGGGGGCAGATGTTATGGGATTTTGTTAAATTTTTATTAACTTTTAAATGCAAAATGCCATACATTTTTTTATCTTTGCTAATTGGGATTAAGTAATTGATGATTATATGTGAGCGATAGATTGTGAGGTGTTTGATTAATAATTTCAAAGCGGAAATAGCGATGAGTAACTGCCAATAAATAGTTTGGAATGTTAATAGGTTTGAGAGGAATATAATAATAAGGAATATAAACTATAAAAATAACGTAGTGAGTTCGAGGAAATTGATTTATACTAAGAAGCGCGGAATTTCTGCCAAAGAGCAGAATATTGGCACGGATGTTGGAAGTCATAACTCAAGTCTTTGTTCCAAATTTCAGCCAAATGAGATAAAAATTGAGGCTTTTATGGGCTCAAGAAGTCAAATCCAGGGATCGGTTTATATGGGGGCTATGTCTGTTTATAGACCGATTCGGATTATACTTGGCATGGATGTTGGAAGTCATAAGTCAAGTCTTTGTTCCAAATTTCAGCCAAATCGGATGAAAATTGAGGCTTCTAAGGGATAAAGAAATCAAATCCGGGGATCGGTTCATATGGGGGCTAGATCTGTTTATAGACCGATTCAGATTATATTTGGTATGGATATTGGAAGTCCGAACGCAAGTATTTGTTCCAATTTTCAGCCAAATCGGAGGAAAATTGAGGCTTTCAAGGGCTCAAGAAGTCAAATCCGATGATCGGTTCATATGGTCGCTATATCTGTTTATGGACCGATTCGAATCATACTTGGTATGGATGTTGGAGGTTGTAACTCAAGCCTTTGTTCCAAGTATCAGCCAAATCGGAGGAAAATTGAGACTTTTAGGGGCTCAAGAAGTCATATCCGTGGATCGGTTTATATGGGGGCTATATCTGTTTATAGACCGGTTCAGATTATATTTGGTATGGATGTTGGAAGTCGTAACCCAAGTCTTTGTTCCAATTTTCAGCCAAATCGGAGGAAAATTGAGGCTTTCAAGGGCTCAAGAAGTCAAATCCGATGATCGGTTTATATGGGGGCTATATCTGCTTACAGACCGATTTGGATTATACTTGGAATGGTTGTTGGAAGTCATAACTCAAGTCTTTGTTCCAAATTTCAGCCAAATCGGATGAAAATTGAGGCTTCTAAGGGATAAAGAAGTCAAATCCGGGGATCGGTTCATATGGGGGCTAGATCTGTTTATAGACCGATTCAGATTATATTTGGTATGGATATTGGAAGTCGTAACGCAAGTATTTGTTCTAATTTTCAGCCAAATCGGAGGAAAATTGAGGCTTTCAAGGGCTCAAGAAGTCAAATCCGATGATCGGTTCATATGGTCGCTATATCTGTTTATGGACCGATTCGAATCATACTTGGTATGGATGTTGGAGGTTGTAACTCAAGCCTTTGTTCCAAGTATCAGCCAAATCGGAGGAAAATTGAGACTTTTAGGGGCTCAAGAAGTCATATCCGTGGATCGGTTTATATGGGGGCTATATCTGTTTATAGACCGGTTCAGATTATATTTGGTATGGATGTTGGAAGTCGTAACCCAAGTCTTTGTTCCAATTTTCAGCCAAATCGGAGGAAAATTGAGGCTTTCAAGGGCTCAAGAAGTCAAATCCGATGATCGGTTTATATGGGGGCTATATCTGCTTACAGACCGATTTGGATTATACTTGGAATGGTTGTTGGAAGTCATAACTCAAGTCTTTGTTCCAAATTTCAGCCAAATCGGATGAAAATTGAGGCTTCTAAGGGATAAAGAAGTCAAATCCGGGGATCGGTTCATATGGGGGCTAGATCTGTTTATAGACCGATTCAGATTATATTTGGTATGGATATTGGAAGTCGTAACGCAAGTATTTGTTCTAATTTTCAGCCAAATCGGAGGAAAATTGAGGCTTTCAAGGGCTCAAGAAGTCAAATCCGATGATCGGTTCATATGGTCGCTATATCTGTTTATGGACCGATTCGAATCATACTTGGTATGGATGTTGGAGGTTGTAACTCAAGCCTTTGTTCCAAGTATCAGACAAATTGTATGAAAATTGAGGCTTCTAAGGGATCAAGAAGTCATATCCGTGGATCGGTTTATATGGGGGCTATATCTGTTTATAGACCGGTTCAGATTATATTTGGTATGGATGTTGGAAGTCGTAACCCAAGTCTTTGTTCCAATTTTCAGCCAAATCGGAGGAAAATTGAGGCTTTCAAGGGCTCAAGAAGTCAAATCCGATGATCGGTTTATATGGGGGCTATATCTGCTTACAGACCGATTTGGATTATACTTGGAATGGTTGTTGGAAGTCATAACTCAAGTCTTTGTTCCAAATTTCAGCCAAATCGGATGAAAATTGAGGCTTCTAAGGGATAAAGAAGTCAAATCCGGGGATCGGTTCATATGGGGGCTAGATCTGTTTATAGACCGATTCAGATTATATTTGGTATGGATATTGGAAGTCGTAACGCAAGTATTTGTTCCAATTTTCAGCCAAATCGGAGGAAAATTGAGGCTTTCAAGGGCTCAAGAAGTCAAATCCGATGATCGGTTCATATGGTCGCTATATCTGTTTATGGACCGATTCGAATCATACTTGGTATGGATGTTGGAGGTTGTAACTCAAGCCTTTGTTCCAAGTATCAGACAAATTGTATGAAAATTGAGGCTTCTAAGGGATCAAGAAGTCAAATCCGAGGATCGGTTCATATGGGGGCTAGATCTATTTATAGACAGGTTCAGATTATATTTGGTATGGATGTTGGAAGTCGTAACCCAAGTCTTTGTTCCAATTTTCAGCCAAATCGGAGGAAAATTGAGGCTTTCAAGGGCTCAAGAAGTCAAATCCGATGATCGGTTTATATAGGGGCTCTAACTGTTTATAGACCGATTCGGATTAAACGTGGCATAGATGTTGGAAGTCATAACTCAAGTCTTTGTTCCAAATTTTTGCCCAATCGTATGAAAATTGAGGCTTCTAGGGGCTCAAGAAGTCAAATCCGGGTTCGGTTTATGTGGGGGCTATATCTGTTTATAGACCGATTCGAATCTTACTTGGTATGGATGTTGGAAGTCATAACTCAAGTCTTTGTTCCAAATTTCAGCCAAATCCCATTAAAATTGAGGCTTTTAAGGGCTCAAGAAGTCAAATCCGGGGAACGGTTTATATGGGGGCTACATCTGTTTATAGAGCGATTCGGATTATCCTTGAATGTATGTTAAAAGAAGAAGTCAAAATCGAGAGATCGGTTTATATGGGGGCTATATCCAAATCTGAACCGATATGGCCCACTTCCAATCCCTAAAGACCTACAGCAATTAGAAGTATCTGTGCAAATTTCAAGCGGCTTGCTTTACGTGTTCAACAGCTATCGTGATTTCGACAGGCGGAGGGACAGATATGGCTAGATCGACACAGAATGTCGAGACGATATACGTACTTTATGAAGTCTTGGATCAATATTTCCAGGTGTTACAAACAGAATGCAAGAGTAGTATAGCCCCATCCTATGATGATGGGTATAAAAATGGTCTCCCACCAACATCGACGACCCACACAAACGAGAAAAAGACCACGATCTGCGGACCTGCACCTGGAATGCTCGTTACAGTAAACGCACTGGCGGATGTGTTGGAGCGGTACAAGACTAGATATTGTAGACCTCAAAGGGACGTTTTTGTAGAGATTTCTGGGCACAATCCAACAAAACAAAATTTGGAAATCGACCATTTGTCTGTTGAAATCACGCTACAGTCTTTAAAAATAGATATACTGAGCTGAAACTTTGCACAGTTACTTTTTTCTGTTCATAAGCAGGTTAAGTTCTAAGATGGGCTATATCGGACTATATTTTGATATAGCCCCCATATAGACCGATCCGCCGAATTAGGGTGTTAGGCCTATAAAAGTTACATTTATAATCCGATTTTTAAGAAATTTGGGACAGTAAGTTGTGTTAGGCCACTCCAAAACCTTCTTCAATTTGGCCTCGATCGGTTCAGATTTGGATATAGCTGCCATATAGACCGATCCGCCGATTTAGGGTCTTATGCCTATAAAAGCGACATTTATTGTACGATTTTGCTGAAATTTGGAACAGTGAGTTGTGTAATGCTAGTCGACATTCTTCTTCAATTTGGCCCAGATCGGTCCAGATTTGGATATAGCTGCCATATAGACCGACCTCTCGATTTAAGGTTTTGGGCCCATAAAATGCGCATTTGTTGACCGATTTTGCCAAAATTTGGGACAGTGAGTTGTGATAGGCCCTTCGACATCTTTCTGCAATTTGGTCTAGATCGGTTCAGATTTGGATATAGCTGCCATATAGACCGATCTCTCGATTTAAGGTTTTGGGCCCATAAAATGCGCATTTATTGTCCGATTTTGCTGAAATTTCAGACAGTGCGTTGTGTAAGGTCCATCTTTAATTTGGCTCAGATCGGTCCAGTTTTGAATATAGCTGCCATATAGACCTATCTCTCGGTTTAAGGTTTTGGGCCCATAAAAGGCGCATTTATTGTCCGTTGTCGTCGAAATTTCGGAAAGTGAGTTGAGTTAGGCTCTTCGAAATCTTTCTGAAATTTAGTCCAGATCGATCCAGATTTGGGCATAGCTGCCATATAGACCGATCTCTCGATTTAAAGTTTTGGCCCCATAAAAGGCACATTTATTATTTGATTTTGCTGAAATTTGGGACAAAGAGTTGTGTTAGGCACCTCGACATCCTTCTTCAACTTGGCCTAGATCTGTTCAGATTTGGATATAGCTACCATATAAACCGATCCGCCAATTGAAGGTCTTAGGCCCATGAAAGGTGCATTTATTGTTTGATTTCGCCGAAATTTAGAATAGTGAGCTGTGTTAGGCACTTCAACATTCTTCTATAGTTTGGCTCAGATCGGTCCAGTTTTGAATATAGCTGCCATATAGATCGATATCTCTGTTTAAGGTTTTGGGCACATTTGTTGTCCGACTGCGCCGAAATTGGGGTCCGTGACTTGTGTTAGGCCCATCGACATCCTTCTTCAATTTGGCCCAGATCGGTTCAGATTTGGATATTGCTGCCATATAGATCGATCTCTCGATTTCAAGTCTTGGCCCCATAAAAGTCGCATTTACAATCCGATTTCGCCGACACAGTGACTTATGTTAGGCTTTTCGACATCCGTATCGTGTATGGTTCAGATCGGTCTATATTTGGATATGGCTACCAAAAGACCAATATTTTGTTCTACAAAATTGAACAATGACTTGAACTTATTAGACCACTCAATGTCCGTGCCGAAACTGGTCGAAATCGAACCATATTTCAATATTGCTGCTATGGGGGCATAAATGGTGCATGGACTGCGCCGAAAGGTGGTTTACATATATACCCGAGGTGGTGGGTATCCAAAGTTCGGGCCGGGCCGAACATAACGCCTTTTTACTTGTTTATATTAGCACATGAAAATATTTTCGATTTTTAGAAATGACGAAATAAGGTCGAGTCAGGAGGTCTCACAGTGCCATGAGAGACATGAATCGAATCAAAAATCAAAATACACAGATTGATGCCATCTATGGTCTATTTCCAAGTAAATGACTAAGAATAAAGACATTGCTATTTCCTTTCAAGTCGGAACTATGGCGAGCGATGTTCACATGGGTGGGATGCATCAAGGTCCCATATGGCATGTAGTAGCCTTATAGTTAAAAATAGCTTTTACAAGAAAACACCGTTTCCAAGCCGAGATAACGATTTTGTAGGGTCTCAGTCATGAAAGTGAAATCAATTTAGGTCACCTGAGGTTTGCCCGACGGGATTGGTTGACTGGGATCGATGTCACCTATGGACTATTTTCACTTGACCTCACAATACAGTTGGGTAAGTACACGTTACCTAAAATGATTGAGAGTGAAGAGTAAATTTGCACACCATAAGTAGAAAGGAAAAGTGGAATCCTGATCTGTTTCAACGTTAATGCACATTTCTTGCTGAAATTTTGTAATCACGCCTTAATCAATTCAAATAAAAGTGTTTTTTACTCGCAATACATTTCAACACCAGATTATTCACTTTTTGTTCACTATTTGGTAATCTTGGATAATGAATAGCAAGTCCTATACACGGTGTGCGAAATTCGAAAGTGATGTCAGCAATTGCGTTAAACCTATTTTGGAAATAAAACCTCATAATCCCCAATCCACTTGTCTGGCCAATTAAGGAAATATTTCTCTTTTTTCTTCATATCAAATGGTGTTACACTAAAGTTTGATGATTTAAATTGACTTCATTCAGAGTATGCTTTTTTTCAATGGTTATCATGGTGGTGTCATGTTTTGCAACGCATTTTTTCTTGGCGACTATTAGCCAGCGAGACAATAAAAAATGTGTTAATATTCCTAAACAATTGTTGTTGTTTTTTTGTAGACTTATTGTAACAATCAATAAAACGAATGGTCACTGAGATATGTGACAATTTTTTTGCAACAACAACAAAAATAGAAACAATATTGTAATAAAAATAATTAAGAAAGGTGGTGATGATTGAGGGTTGAAGTGGGGTAGAGAGAATTCAAAAAAAAAAATTGAACTGAATTGAAAATTAAATCAAAATCTGCAAAAAAATTGTGTTGGCTGTCGCCGTTATGGGTATTTATGATTTGGATTAAAAATTTTTTTCTTGTATTGATTTATAGAGCTCTGTGAGGTGACTTTTTGTTTCTTTATATTGTGGCTATAGTGTAATAATTTATAAATAAATATGATTTAATGACAACAACATTAATTGTTGAATACGGAAATGAAAACGAGTGCGCACGCGCACTTCACTGATCCAAGTAGTTTTCAATCATTGTGCCAATTAATAATCCAACGATGTTAGCTGTCAACTCGACATCTACGTAAAGAACTGTGGGATTTAGGGGAGCAGTGCCCCGGGTTTGTCATTCATTCAGTCGCCATGTAGCCATGAACAACTTTCTTTTTAATAGAATAGAAAATAACGCTCACTTAAATTTGTTCTCGATTTTATTTAATTACCTTTTTTTAATGAGCTTTAGAAACCTAATGATTCATTTTAATAATTTAAGCATTTTGCAAAGTGTGATTAGGTAGCTAAATGATGTTTAATTTCCATTTTCTAAACAATCAACAAATATAATATAAATAAAAAAATATATCAATTTTGGTAGAAGCTAAAAACGTCAATGTTGGATTTTCTTAGAAAGTTTGAATATTGGCTAAATTTTGTCAATAGTTTGAATTTCAAAGAAATTTTATGGATGAACTTTAGTCTGTTGCGTATAGAATTCAAAATGGAATATAAACCAAACCAGCTACACTGATTACCCTGATATTTTGACAGAATATAGAGTTTGGTCTTGTTGAAAATTGTATACTAAATTTTGTATACCTGTAGTAGGGAGGACCTTCCCCCTTACCTTAATCTTCAAAAATACCAGATCTTGTTGATGGTCACACCGATTTAAGCTAAATTTATTTTTTTTTCTCAATAGGTACTCAAACCCATGAATTTAAAAAACAAAAGTTGAGTTTAAGCTACTTAGGGGGGAACGCCCCACCGGAAACCCCCCAAACGGTCATATGCACCGATTTGGGTAATATGGGTATCAAATCAAAGGTGTTTGAGAGTAGAGTACGAATCTGATATAAAAATTTGGCAATAAAGTCCGGGGGCCGCCAAAGCCTCAGAAACCTACTAAACACACATATAGACCGATCGAAACAATATGAAAATGGAATGAAATGTCTTTCGATGTAAAATACGAATTTCATAACCACATTTGGGACAAGTGCCCGGTTGTCCCCTACCGATTGGCACAAAATACCTTTGGAAGTAGAGTACATAGGTAAGGTTAGGTTAGGTAAGAGTGGCAGTCCTTTGCAGACTCACTTAGACAATTTTAGATCCATTGTGATATTACATTAGCGACTGACCTAGGCTTCTGGCGGGAATCGAACCCACGACCCCTGCACTAGTAATCCAATCACGCTGCCAACTCGGCTAGCAGGGCGCCTTGGCCCCAAGATAACTTCAAGCAAATTTTTATATCAGATTGTACTCTACTTTCAATTGCCTTTTATTTCACAACCATTTTGTTCCAATCGATAAATATTATTTTGTTGGCGCTGAATCGGGGCACCGGACCCTTAGAGCCAAATTTTTATATCAAATTGCTACTCTACTCTCAAAAACCTTTCATTTAATTACCATATTGCCGCGATCAGTAAACATGTCCGTTTGGGTGAGTTTTGGGGTGGGGCGTCCCCCCTTAAAATTTGATCCCAAAGTTTAATACAAAATTGCACTTAAATCGGTGCACTCAACTCCGTGATCTGGCGTTTTTGAAAATTGTGGTCAGGGAAAGGGAAGTGCCCCATTTTCGCATGAAAACTCTCTAAACTCTACCATCTGCCAAAATTTCATGAAAATCGCTTCGGTCGTTTTTTATATACGGAGAAAATAAACAAAATGCAATGCTTTTAGATGAATGTTTACTAAACATTTTGAAGAATTTTATTTTATTGCCAGTTCTTTGCAATATATATGGAAATTGACGTTAAATCTTCCTTGATGTCCCCAGAAACTAGCAGAACCAGGCCCGCTCCACTGCGCCTTCCTAACACCAAAAGTGGGCCTATTAAGCCTTGGCCACCAAAGCGGATATAAGATTCGTATGCTACTTCCATTTGCCTTGTTCGGTAAACATGTCTGGGGAGTGGGCGGTCCCCAGACCCTTGGTCCCGAAAGTGGAAATCAAATTCTCAAATACTTTTCGTTGGACCGCTGGGGCGTTCTTTGGTGATGGGACATCTCCCCGATACCCCACCTTAATTTTCCATGTTTTTGGTTAACACAAAAGATCCTCACAAAAATTCTCCAGACCCTTGGTCCCGAAAGTGGAAATAAAATTCTCAAATACTTTTCATTTGACCCTTTGGGCGGATTTTGGTGTTGGGACATCTCCCCGATACCCCACCTTAATTTTCCATGACAGATTCGTGTTTTTGGGTAACACCAAGGATCCACACAAAAATTCGCTATGATCCCCCAACCATCTCCGAAATCTGCCATTTTTAAAAATGGTGAGCGTCTTTCCCCCCTACAGATATCAAAGAGAAAGAACCCCATTCTAACCAAAGAAAGAACACCATTTTAACCATTCTACACCATCCCAAAAAAAAATTTCAAAAAAAGGTTCAGTAATTTTTGAATATATACCGAACACAAAAAAAGGCACAATTACTTTATCAATATAAGAGCAATTTATCAGTATACGACAAGTTTGTCAGTATGCAAATTTAAATTTGCCCATGAACAATCCATTAAGGAACAGGGGCAAACTTCTAACATATCAGTGAGTGCTCTCCGATTCAATTTTAAGCTCAATGATAGGGGACCTCCTTTTTATAGCCGAGTCTGAATAAGACCACTTTATGAGTATAAGACCACCTTATGAGTATAAGACCATTTTATGAGTATAAGACCACTTTATGATTGTAAGACCACTTTGTGAGTATAGGACCACTAAATAAGAATAAGATCACTTTATGAGTGTACTACCATTTTTTATGTATAATACCACTTTATGAGTATAGGACAACTAAATGAGAATGAGACCACTTTATGAGTATAATACCACTTTATAAGTATAATACCACTTTATATGTTTAATACCACTTTATGATTATAAGATCACCTAATGTGTATAGGAGCACTTTATCAAAGATCACTTAATGAGTATAAAATCAATTTATGGTATAAGACCACTCCTAAGTATAAGACCACTTTATCCATATTAAACCACATTAGTAGTATAAAATCACTTTTTCAGTATAAAACCACTTTATTAGTATAAACCAGTTCATCAGTATCAGACCAGCATATCTGTATAATATGTTCTTATATATATAAGACCATTGTATCAGTATAAGACCACTGTGTCAGTATAAAACAACTTTATTAGTATGAGATCACTTCATCACTATAAAACCATCTTATCAGTATAAGACCTCTTTACCGGAATAGGAGTACATTATCAATATAAGACCACTGTATAAGTATAAAGCCAGTATATCAGTTTAAGACCAGTTTTCCAGTATAAGTCCACTTTATCGGTATAAGACCATCGTATCGCCTTAAGACCACTTTACCAGAATAATACCACTTCATGAGTATTCCTAATTGCAAATTTTGACTTTATAGTATATTAGAGTACTTTATTAGTATAAGACAACTTTATGAATATAAGACCACTTTATGAGTAGAAGACCACTTTATGAGTATAAAACCACTTCATGTGTATATGACCACTTTACCAGTATAAGACCTCTTAATAAATATAAGATCAGATAATCAGTATATGACCATGTTATCAGTGTAAGTCCAGTTCTTCAGTATAAGACCACTTTATCTGTATAAACCCAATTTATCAGTATAAGACCACTGTATCAGTATAGGACCTCTTCATCAGGATATGCCTAATATATGAGTATGAGACTATTTTATGAGTATCAAACCACTTTATAAGTATCAGACCACTTTATGAGTATAAGACCACTTTATGAGTATAAGACTTTATGAGTATAATAACATTGTGAAATTTTGAATATGATCTTCTCAACAAAACTCCTCGAACCTTAATATGCAGAGACAATTTCGCCAAAATTATATGTAGGAAATTTCTTAAAAATTTGTAAAGAATATTTTATCGATTTTTTGGCAAGTTCATATGATCAACTAATGTGTGTAACTTTGCCTCACCTTACAACACCACACCACTTTGTCTTCAAATGTAGGTGGAGAACAAAAAACCATTTATCCGGTTTGGGTTTTGCAATTATTTCTTTTTTTGGGGGGTGCAGAAGCCCAACCGCAATGTCTTAAAGTCTGTCCGCCTATCTATTCTTTATGCGCTTCATTTAGTTTTAATTGCGCCATTTGCGATTTGCCTCAAATGTAGCTTTTAAGTAAAAACGCATGTTACTTGGTTTGTTGGTTGTATTTTTTGTTTTACGACTACCATACTCACTATTTGAAGTCTTCCATGCAACCTTTTTGGCTTGCCATAACATTTTGCAACATTTGTGAACTGCCTTTTTGTTTTTAGTAATGGTAGTATAACAACACCATGTGTAACAATATTGCCTTTTGCTTGTACATCTTTTCAATGGCCTAAACTGAAATTGCTAGCCAAGGTTATATGGTGATTTTGTTGCATTCATAAAATTTCATAAAAAAGTTTGTTCCTTTGTCACAAGGGCCATGAATGGGGTGTGGGTATCATAGAGGGATGGCATGCCATGTATTTTTGTAACCTTTTTTTAGGGATTTTTTGGAGCTTCCGTTTAAGAAAGTGATGTAATTTTTAAGGAGTATTTTTTAGTAAAATTTGATTTCTTAAGTAAGTGTTATTTTGTTTTTGTTTTTGCGCAATTATGTCTTAATCAAAGATTTTTTTACAAGATAGTCCAGTTTTGCCAACTTCAATGCAAAAATAAAATTTGACAATTTTTCCATAAAATATTAAAATTAAGGAACTATTGTAATTTTTTTTTTAATTTTGAGAAAAAGTTCATTTAAGCAAAGTAAAGAATCTTTCATTAAGAGAAGTTTTTATTTAAAAAAAGGAAAGTATCTTTTTCAAGGAATTTTTTCCTTGAAACAAGGAAAATTTTTTATAAGTAAAATTTTTTTCCTCAAAAAAGGTAAAAATTCCTCAAAAAAAGTTAAAAATTCTTTCATCAAAGAAAATTATTCCTTTAAAAAAGGTAAAAATTCTTTCATCAAAGAATTTTTTTTTTTTTTGAAAGGTTAGAAAATTTTAAGTCTTTAAATTTAGTTAAACTTTGCTTCATCATTTCAAAGATTTTTTTCCTTGAAACAATGAAAATTTTTTATTAGCAAAATTTCTTTCCTCAAAAAAAGTTAAAAATTCTTTCATCAAAGAAAATTATTCCTTTAAAAAAGGTAAAAATTCTTTCATCAAAGAATTTTTTTTTTTAAAAAGGTTAGAAAATTTTACGTCTTTAAATTTAGTTAAACTAATATTTAAAAGTTAAGGACAAAAATTGTTGTAATATTTGGTAGCTAGGCATTGGTAAAGAGAATGGTCTAATATTTCATGAAAATAAAATATCTTTGCTAGTCCCACCACCGTTTCATAGGCCTACCCTGTTTTGGCAAACATGCTTTATTTTTTGTTTTTTTTTTTTTGGCAAAACATCATAGCCTGGTGCATCGTGACATGTGGCGGCAATTTTTGGTCTTGTAGGTGGATTCATGAACAAAAGTTCATTGAAGAGAAGTTTTTATTTAAAAAAAAAGGAAACTATTTTTTTCAAGGAATTTTTTCCTTAAAACAAGGAAAAAATTTTTATCAGCAAAATTTTTTTACTCAAAGAAAGGTAAAAATTCATTCATCAAAGAAAATTACTCCTTTAAAAAAGGTAAAAATTCTTTCATCAAAGAAAATTTTTTTTTTAAAAAGGTTAGAAAATTTTACGTCTTTAAATTTTGTTAAACAAATATTTAAAAGTTAAGGACAAAAATTGTTGTAATATTTGGTAGCTAGGCATTGGTAAAGAGAATGGTCTAATATTTCATGAAAATAAAATATCGAAAATACCACCGTTTCATAGGCCTACCCTGTTTTGGCAAACATGCTTTATTTTTTGTTTTTTTTTTTTTTTTTTGGCAAAACATCATAGCCTGATGCATCGTAACATGTGGCGGCAACTTTTGGTCTTGTAGGTGGATTCATGAACAAAAGTTCATTGAAGAGAAGTTTTTGTTTAAAAAAAAGGAAACTATTTTTTTCAAGGAATTTTTTCCTTAAAACAAGGAAAAAATTTTTATTACCAAAATTTTTTTACTCAAAAAAAGGTAAAAATTCTTGCATCAAAGAAAATTTTTCCTTTAACAAACGTAAACATTCTTTCATCAAAGAAAATTTTTTTTAAAAAAAAGGTTAGAAAATTTTACATCTTTAAATTTAGTTAAACAAATATTTAAAAGTTAAGGACAGAAATTGTTTCATAACCAAGCATTGACATTGAGAATGATCTAATATTTCTTGAAAATAAAATATTTTTGTTATTCCCACCACTGCTTCATAGGCCTGCCCTGTTTTGGCAAACATGGTTTATTTTTGGTTTTTTTTTTTGGCAAAACATCATAGCCTGGTGCATCGTAACATGTGGCGGCAATTTTTGGTCTTGTAGGTGGATTCATGAACAAAAATTCATTGAATTTTTCAATATTACACAATCCCTTCAAAAGAGTATTAAAAGCACAATGACTTTTACTCCCTCTCTCTCTGGGTCTCCTTTTATTACGTTTTTTCAACATAGAGGCTTAACCTATAATAGCAATGAACCATATGCGAGTATTTGAACTTATTTTGCTATTTTAGCGTTTTATAGCACATGTATTTGGTTACTTTAATTTCCTTATCTAATATATATTTGATCAAATATTTTTAATGATGTTTTGTGCACTATTCAATTTAGTTCATGGTATTTTTAGGGGGGGTCCTATTATATTTGTAGTTTTTTTTTGTGTGACCATTCCATTGTTACACAATTTTTGACATATCATAATCCCTGTTTTTTTTTGTTTTTTTTTTGCTTTTGTCCCCTTTTTGTAGTTGGCATTTTTTGTTTGTTAGCTTGATTTGCTCAAACGGGAAGTTGTTGAATAAAAGATTTATTTTTGGCTCCATAGTTGGATATTATGGTTGCAAATTTGTTGTCATTAAAATTGCAACGTTTGTAATTGGAAAAAAATATTTTATTTAAACGCGTGACAACAGACCATAACGATTTTTTTTCTTTATACCAAAGTAGATCAAACGAAAATTGAACGCCATACACAAAGGTTGGTAGGTATTTGGAACAAGCTCACATAATTATAAAGACGCAATTGTGTGAAAAGTATTTGACTATTAAGGGGACTTTTAATTTAGAGCGATAATTAATTGGAAGCACTATTTTGATATGGAAAAATCGATTACTGGAAATGTTTTTGTTAAAAAATATAAAAAAAAAATATATAAAAAAATTTTATTCAATTTTGTCTCTTCAGTAGGTGGGAACTGTAGGAATCACGTTATCAATTGGAAACAAAATTCTCATTTTATGTTTCTATGGAAACGAGCCTAATGATTGAAGAATTCTTTTTTTTTGCAATGGGAAAGTTAAGCCAGTAGATACCACTACACCAACCATGGCCACATCATGCATTTCGACCACTTGGTTAACGAATTCACCATCGGATACCTTTAGGTCTGAAACCTTCAAAGGCCGTATGTCTGTAGGTTGTACTTATATCGAATTCATTGCGAAAAATCCTTTGTGATGTAAGTCAACACTAACTACATTCGACACCCTGTCTAGTAGATGTTCCTTTTCCAATGCATGTGTTTTGGTGTTTTGTAGTGATGGATTTTTTGTCCACACAACTGCAATGTCTTCCATGGTATACACATGTGCATCTTTCAGAAGTTGTATTAACAACTCCAAACGCCAGACAACGGCAAAGGCTCTGGTATTACTCCGAGTGTCTAGGTTCGCAACCCAGCCGGGCTCAAGTTAACAGTAATTTTTCTTGATAGGATATTTTATTGAAATTTTGTGTTTTTTTTTTCTTTAAGGAGAAAAGTTATGCAAATTTTGTCCTCAGAGGAAATTTGATGGAAATTTTTGTCTTAAGGGAAAATTTTTAATGTCATTTTTAGAAAAAAATTGTTTAGTTTTTTTCACAATTTTCTAGGAAAAATACGTAGAATTTTTTTTTTGTTAATTTCATTGAACATTAGTTTTCTTTAATCAAAAAATTATTATTATATTTATTTTATTTTTAAACGTACTGTAAATTTTTTTTTAAAAATATGAAAATATTTTTTTCGAAGGAAAAGTTATTGAAATTTTGTCTTTAGAGAAAATTTTATTGAAATTTTGTCTTTAGAGAAAATTTTATTGAAATTTTGTCTTCAGAGAAAATTTTATTGAAATTTTGTCTTTAGAGAAAATTTTATTGAAATTTTGTCTTTAGAGAAAATTTTTTTGAAATTTTGTCTTTAGGGAAAATTTTATTGAAATTTTGTCTTAGAAAAACTTTTTTTTTGAAATTTTGTCTTTAGAGAAAATTTTATTGAAATTTTGTCTTTAGAGAAAATTTTTTTGAAATTTTGTCTTACGGAGATCTTGTTATTAATTAGGAACTACTTTTACTTTTAGTCTTGGTCTTTAGAGAAAATCTCATTGAAATTTTGGCTTTAGAGAAAATTTTATTGAAATTTAGTTTTTTGGGAAAATTTCATAGAAAAATTGTCTTTACAGACTTTACAGGTTCTGAGAACATGTTGTCTTGGCATTGTCTTTACAGACAATTTCATAAAAGTTTTGTCTTCAGAGAAAATTTCATTGAATTTTTGTCTTTAGCGAAATTTTATTCAAAATTTTATCTCAGAAATTTTTTTAATTAAAATCCGTCTGTCCGACCATCTGTCTTTCAAAAGCACCTTAACTTTCGCATAAGTAAAGCTAGGGGCTTGAATTTTGGCACAAATTCTTCCTACAAGAGTAGGTAAAGTTAGGTTAGGTTGAAAGTGGCTGAAAGAGGTGCGCTCTAAAAACTAAAAAGTAACCTCAAAAAAGAAATTCCATATTACTTGCAAAATCCTTAATTGTTTTCCATACCTCTCCCCTAAGTTGATTCAAGTCTGGTATCGCGTCCCCACTTAAGTACTGGTGTCTGTTAGCAGCGAAAGCCGGGCAATGACATAGGAAATGCTCCAAAGACTCATCGTCTTCCCCACATGCTAACACTTGCCACACCGATTTTGCATAAGTGAGCTCGTAATCCTATGGGTCCTGTTATGACCCCTAAAGCTATACTAACCTACTTCTTACTTCCTTTCTGTAATAGCCTCGTCCTCTTACGATCCGGATCACCCATAGGATTTTCGTGATCGCCCGGATCTCTGCCTGCGGGGTGGTATTATGGTCAGGCAGTCTAAAACAGATCTCAGTCCCTGGGTTCTCAATGTAGACCCTCAGGCCCACTCGGTCCCCTAGCTTTGATCCATCCGTGTAAATGATCTTCCAGACGGCAATACTAGGGTTCCGTCAGTCCAAGACTGTGCCGCTAGCAGCAATGCCTCGCACTCAACCTCAAGTGTCGTCTCAGGTATCCGATCGGACACCTCTTCTTTTCCTTTCAGGTTTCCTATCGTCGCCTTGATTATACTGCGATGTATTGAGCTGCTCCCATCCTCAATCCATTCCCCCTTCACCTTAAGTCTCATAATCGCAGTGGCTGCCTCACATTTAATCTGTATGTCAATGGGTCGGATATGTAGAATAGTCTCCAGTGCTCTTAAGGGCGTGGTTCTCATCGCTCCGCCTATGCCAAGACAACATATTCTCCGAACCTGTTGTATGGTCCTTGTGTTACACTTTTTCTCCATAGCAGTCCACCAAACTACTGAGGCTGAGTAAATAAGTATTGGTCTAATCATGCTTCTGTAGAGTCGGTGAACTATCCTAGGATTCAGAACCCATTCCGAGCCTACGGCTCGTCTCTATAGTGCCCAACATCTGTGAGCCTTCTCAGTACGCTCCTGAATGTGAAACTTTCAATTAAGTTTCCTATCCAAGATCACTACCAAGTATTTGACCTTGTCAGATATTGAAATCGTTTTATCGAGGAAACGTGCGCCTCAAATTGGCCCACCTTCGTCTTTCTCATGAACTGGCATACTATGTCTTCTCTGGTTTAAAATTCAGACCCCCTGAGTCTAGCTCATGTCATCTACTAACTTTTCAGTTTGGACATGGGTTTTTTGAGAGAAACTTTTTCATCTTGGCGGCGTCATTAACGCTATCGACCTGTTCGCAGAAAAGCTTCCAGGAAGCACGTTTTACCGCTCTGGTAATCTTATTGTATTCCTTGAGCCTTGTGTAATACACATCCCAATATACTTCCGATTTTTTACGATGTGCTCTGTTAAAAAGTCTGCGGGCCTCTTTCCCAATATTGCGAATCTCCCCGGTCATCCAGGGTTTTTCTTGGGCTGATTTTATTCTAAACCTAATGTAGCGATGGTTTGAGAAGGAATGGAGACCCTGCAATGCTGAACCTCATCGACTAGATGTTCCGAACATATTGTCACATCTAACACCTCCTCCCTGATATAGCTCCAATAGCATGACAATTTTTATCCATTATCCTTTATTTGCTCAAAAAGAGATACCATTCAAAAAACTTGACAAATGCGATCCATAGTATAAGGGTTATAAGATTCGGCCCGGGCTACATATTCATTGATCCTCTTCCATATGTTCCTAAGTTGGTTCGATTCCGGTATAAAATCCGATCTTGATCGATGGAACTTTTACCTCGCAAGTTCGTTTTTTGTGTTTCTCACAAACAATTCGTAGCATTTTGTTTCAAAAAGACGTTGCCACTACTTTATGCATTTTTTTTATATTGTTTTTCACAACTATTATTTTTTTACCTAAAACATTTTGTGGTTGCTACAACCATTTATATTTATGTTATTTTTTCTGAGAAATATTTTCGAAATTTCAGGCGTTGTTTTTTCCTCAAACATTTTCTATTCCTCACAAACATTTTTTTGTTTCTCACTAGCATTTATTGTTTCTTTCAAACTTCCGATTCAACTTTTTAGGCTTAAGGATAAGGGGCCTACTTTTTATAGCTGAGTCCGAACGGAGTGCCGCAGTGCGACACCTCTTTGGGGAGAAATTTTTAATGCTGTCGCCAGCATTAAGAGGGGATAACCACACCGGAAAATTTTTATTCTTATGTTCTTGCCAGGATTCGAACCCAAGCGTTCAGCTTCGTAGGCGAACATGCGCTATGATGGCCTGCAGTCTTAAAGTTCTATAAGTAAAATTCCTAAAATTTTGTTTAAAAAGACGTGTTCGCTACTTCAAGAGTTTTTTTATGTTGTTCTTCACAAGTATTATTTTTTTGTCTCAACGATTTTCTGATTGCCACAACAATTTATATTTATATTATTTTTTTCAGAAATATTTTCTCGAATTCGCTACTTTTGGCTTTTTTTAATATTGTTCTCCACAACTATTTTTTTTTTTTGCCTCAACGATTTTCTGATTGCCACAACAATTTATATTTATATTATTTTATTCAGAAATATTTTCTCAAATTCGGGCGGTTTTTGTGTTTTCAACAAACATTTTTTGTTTCTAGCAAACGTTTTTTGTTCTTGACAAACAAATTTTGTTTCTCGCAAACATTTTTTGCTTTTCAAAAACACAACCATTTTCGTTTCTCACGTTTATATTTAGTTTCTCACAACCTTTGTCCGTTGATCAAAAAAAGTTTTTATTTCCTTCAACTATTTTCTTTGTTTTTTAAAACTTTTTTGTCTGTCAGGACAAAGATCATTTGCTTGTTTCTCTTTCGAGACGAGCTCAATGATCGGAGATTTTTTCTGTTTTCTAAATTTTTTTATTTTTTTCACAAATTTGTTTGGATTCTTTGTTGTCCATTCTTATTTTAGCATGGAATGGTATGTAGTGCTATGATCTTAAGTCAACCTCATTTTTTTTTTCATTTAATTAACCAAGCTTTTAATCAAAGTTGCAACTGTTTCGTAGAACTTTCGCATTACATTTCGTTTCTTTTGTACATATATTTAGTCTTAAGTCATTTTGTTTTAATTGTTTAAATTTACAAAATGTTTCTCTTTTCTTTGCAGGTAAGCTCTATTTCATGGCTTAATTCTTCATTTCCTTAAATTGGAAAAAAAATTCCTCAGTAAGTAACCTTAGCCCATATGTGTCGGTGTGTAACCACCACAATTATTTATTTACTTGCAACAAGAAAAATCTTCAAATGTAATTACAAAAGCTAAGATTTCAAATACCATTGAATGCCTTGGCCCGGAAGGAAGCTGGCCTCTATTTTCATTCAAAGATAGCTGGCTTCCTTTTGAATACTTGGAAAAATAATTACTCTTCAGCAAATTATAGATGCAAGCGTGCCGAAGTGCATCCGTAGTCAGTTTTCCACAACAAATCTTTGGTCATGGGAATGGAAGTTGCAAAATCATCATCACCGCAAGCCTGAGTCTCATCATCATTGGGTAAACATGGCAAGTTCATGGCTGCCACCACCGGGTCTTTTGACCAATCATTCAGCCGCAACAAATTTGGTTCTTTTTATCTGAGCGCCTGCAAAGTGCATAAACATTTTTCCAGTGGCAGTAGTTTTTCATTGTTGTTGTTTTTCATTTTTTTTTTTGGCTTACTATGGGTTTATTGCTTATTTATTCAATTTAGGCAATGCGAAAATTATTTCCATTTGACTTTTTGAATAGTTGGCGGTTTTTTGTGTTTGGTTTTAGGATTTCCTTTCACGGCATTTGACTTTGGGGGCAGAAATGGTCAAGATCATGCTTAAGGCAAAATTTGTGAATGAATTGAATTGAATGAACGGAAGGTATAGACAGACTGACAAGTTTTTATTTATGTAGGTGGTAGCTTTGCTTACCAAATATGCAAACAACTTATTTGGGAGCTCTTTTGAATGGTGATGAACCTATTTTTTTTATCATAATTATATTCACTTTTATGGTTTAGCCTTCTTCAGCAGTTTTAAAAATAGAAATTGGGAATAAAGGCCTTGAGTTGTGATTGTGCCTTTTAAAGGCATTTTTGTTAACATTTAAGCGAATCAAGTCATTTATCCAAAGAGCCTTACAAGGTCAAAACGGAAAGCCTTTGGGTGTTTTACTATAAGTGATGATAATTTTTTTATCGCTATCAGGTTCAGAAACTAATCCAAATGCGCTAGGGTCAAATTCCAAAATTTTTCTATAAAAAATCCCCAAAACTTCCCCAATTAGGGAAGTTTTTTTGAAAAAAGTAACAATATTCCTTTTTTATGGGTGAAAAGTCCAACTTCCACTTTTTTCCATAAATTCCCCTCGTAAGTATATTTGAAAATATACCATACCATATTTTTTTGCGTAAAATATTTCTAGGAAAATATTTTTACAAAAATTTGACAAAAATCCCCAAAATTTCCCTAAATGGGGAATATAATTGTATGGCTTTTTAGTTTTATAAAATTACTAGCTGAACCGGGCCCGCTCCGCTGCGCCTTCTTTTACTCTATATATGAACCAAATTATCCTTAAACCCCATATTGCCATTGGTTTAAGAAGAATTTTTGGGATGAAGCGTCCCCCAAACACTTACCCCAAAATTAGTTTTCTAATCCCAAATACCTTTCATTTGAGCCACATATTGGCATAGTCGGTAAGTTTTTACCCTTTGGGGGTTTTTTTGGGGAAAGAGCGGTGCCCCACATTTGAAAATTCATATTCTACTCCCAAATATCTTTATTTGAGCCCCATATCGCGATGGTCAGTAAATAATTGCTGTTTCTGGTCTATTTTGGGAAAGAGGTAGACCCCCAGAAAATTGGTCCCGAAAGTGGGTATCAATTTCGTGCTCTACACCCCAATACTTTTCAAATGCGCCCCACATTGACTTAGTCGGTAAATATGGCCGATTTAGGGGTGTTTTTTGGGGAGTGGGGTGTTCCCCCAAACACTCTTTAATATCATGCTCTACTCTCAAATATCATTTATTTGAACCCCACATTGCCATTGACCTCAAAATTGGATATAAAATTCGTTTTCTCATCTCAAATATTTTTCATTTAAACCCCTTATTGCAAACGTCAACAATTATGTCCGGTTTGGGGTATGGGCCCCAAAAACCACCAATATCGAGCTCCATCAGATTCTTGGTCTACTTTCAAACACCTTTCATTTCAGTCCCATATTTCCGTAGTCGGCAAACATGACCGGTTTGGGGGTGTTTTGGGGAATGGGGCGGCCACTCATTGACTTGGCCTCGAAAGTATATATCATATTCGTGTTCTTCTTTAAAATACCTCTTATTTGAACTCCATATTGCTATTACTTCCTTATATTGGTGGTGTTATGAGGGTGGGGTGGTCCCATAGACACTTTCCCGAATATTGATATCAAATTCGTGGTATACTCCCAAAGACCTTTCATTTGAGCCCCATATTTCTATGGTCGTAAATTTGTCCTCTTTGGGGGATTTTATTGGGGAGGGACGGCCTCCCAAATACTTGGTCCCACAGTAGGATATCAGATTCGTATTCTATACTGAAATAGCATTTATTTAAGCCCCAAATTGCCATGGTCAGTAAAAAAGTCATGTTTGGGGGGTGTGTTGGGGAAGGGGTGGACCCCCAGAAACTTTGTCTCAAATGTGGATATCAGATTCGTATTCTACTCGCAGATACCTTTCATTTGAGACCCATATTGCCATACTCGCTGAATGTGTCCGATTTAGGGGTTTTTAGGGGTGGTCCCCCAAACACTTGGTCCGACAATTGGATATCAAATACGTTTTCTAATCTTTAATACCCTTCATTTGAGGCCTATATTGTCGTTACTAGTCTATATATATATTTGGTGGGTTTTGGCTGTGGGGTAGGTGCCCCATCCCAAATTTGAATACCAAATTTTATATTTTAGGTTACTATAAGAAAGCACACCAAATTTCGCTTAAATCGCACAACCTATCTCCAAGATCTGCAGTTTCTGAAAATAGGGGTAAGGGGGACGCCCCCCCCCCCCGTTCAGATATCAAAAAATTTAGTACCCTTTTTTTACAACGGGACCATTATGGACGATCTGTAAAAATGTCAATGTAATCGGTTGAGCCTTATTTGAGTCTATATGGAACATACATACAAACACAAACAGATTTTTATATATAAGACTAGCTGAGACCGGCCCGTTCTGCTCCACCCGATAGTAATATGTTGGAGAAAGTACTCTAAGTTAGGACCTTATCATTGAGCTTAAACTTGAATAGGACTGCACTCATTGATATGTGCGAAGTTTGCCCCTGTTCCTTAGTGGAATGTTCATGGGCATAATTTGCATTTGCATTTGCACGTTAGGATATATCTGCCTAATTTGAGTTGAAAATGTATTACAATTTTCCTGTGGATTTTTCTACTCTCAAATACCTCTTATTTAAACCCCAAGTAAGTAAAAGTCTTGTGCGGGGGTATGGTGGACCCCCAGAGACTTGGTCCCAAAAGTGAATGTCAATTTCGTGCTTTACTCCCAAAGATTTTTCATTTTAGATATATACTACCATGGTCGGTAAATATGTCCAATTTGAGGGATTTTTGGGAGTGGGTCACCCCACCCCACGAAGCACTTAGTCCCACGATTGCATATCAGATTCGTTTTCTACTCTCAAATACCTTTAATACCCTTTGATACCCATATTGTAGTGATTGGTCTATAAATCCCTTTGCCGGATTTGGGGGTAGACGCGCCTCCTAGGCACTCCACCCCAGATTTTGATATCAAATTATTGTTTTTAGGTTACTGTTAGTGTGCAAACAAAATTTGGCTTAAAATGGCCCTACACATTTCCGAGATCTGGTGTTTTTGAAAATTGTGGCAAACAACCGCAACGAAATTCCTATATTTTATTTGTTTTTATTCAAAGGACCGATAGGTTGTCATAACAAAGATAAATGCTGTATGATCAATTTTGACCACTCTGTCGTCTTTCTGTTCATGACTTCTCCAAATTAGCGCCATCTACTGGCTGTTGGATCAACTAAATCCAATTGAAAATAGCCAGTAGATGGCGCTAATTTAAATGTTACTGCTACTCGCTTGACGTGGCTTAACGCCTATAACATTGATCCTCATGTGGTAGTTGTCTATATATGACTATATGGCTACCTATTAAATAGTCATAATTTACTCTTTTTTTAAATTAAATCAAATTGCCATATTCACGATTTCTGTGGATAAAGCACTAATTTTCCTGTCTATATATTTGAAGCGGTGGTGATATTTCTTACTATTAAACCATGTCAAATTTTTGAGCCAAACATTTTTGCTCAGCAACACATTGTTTGGCCTTGTCTATCGATGAGCTAAAAATGGTTGCAATGTTAACGTTAAGGTTTGCAACTCCTGCTATCACGCTAAAGGTCATAATTTTGGGGGTATGACGGCCTACATTTATTTGTGTCCCCACACATTAATTAAATCACATAGTATCCTGTTAGGTCATTATGATTGATCGACAGTTTTGGGGTGATTTGGTCCGCTAGATATATGAGCAGAATAAAGATATCAGATTCGCAGTCCACAATCTTATACCTTTATTTTGAGCCCATATTGTCATGACTGGTGTATACAGTTGTTTGGTGGAGGGCGTCTATATGAGGGTTGTGCGCCACACACATCTGCCACGATTTAGGGAGGTAAAGCTCCAACTAGATTCTTGGACACAAAGTTTAATTTTATATTCGTAATCTGCTCCCAAATGTGTTCTATTTGAGTTTCATCAAGCTTGTCCCTATCGGTCCACTTTTGATTTTGGGTGGTGTTTTTTGGGTAACCATTAAGGTCCGCTCTTTCAATATCAACAAATTTTAACGCCTATATTTCCTTCCAGATCATATTCTTAATCTACTCCCGAATACCTTTCATTCAAGTACCATATTGTCACTATCGTTCAATAAACCTATTTTAGGGTGTTTTGGGGTCGGGACGGCCCCCAGTTACATGGAACCATTTTTTGATATAAAATTCATACTCTACTCCTGAATACCTTTCATTTGAGTCCCATATTGTAACGATCGGTCCACTTTTATTTTTGGGTCATACTTTTGGGAAAAAGGGGAGGGTCCGCTCCTCTTTCGATATCAAACAATTATATAGCCTATGTTTCCTTCCAGACCAACCTACACAAGATAATCGGTTCAGCCGTTTTTTAGTCTATAGGGAACAAACAAACACAAATTAATATTTTTATACATAAGATTATACCCACCACCATAGGATGGGGGTATTCAAATCTAGTCATTCCTCGAAATATTCGTCTAAGACCCCATAAAATTAAATATTCTTGATAGTCTTATCGTTCTGAGTCGATCTAACCATGTCCGTCCGTCGATATCACAAAAACGGCTAGAAGCGTAAAGCTAGCCGCTTTAAATTTTGCACAGATACTTAATGTTGATGTAGATCGTTGGTGGGGATTGCAAATGGGCCATATCGGTTCAGATATAGATGTAGCTCTCATATAAACCGATCTCCCGATGTGACTTCTTGGGTCCAGGAAGCCAAAATTTTTCCGATTTGGCTGAATTTTGTGTATATAATGTTCCGTTATGACTTCCAATAACTGTGTCAAGAACAGTTCAAATCGGTTCATAACCCCATATAGCTCCCATATAAAACGATCTCCCGATTTGACTTATTAAGCCCCTGGAAGCCCCAATTTCGGTCCTGAGTTTGTGCATCTAGTGTTCCGTTATGACTTTCAATAACTGTGTCGAGTACGGTTCAAATCGGTGCATAAAGTGATATAGCTCCCATATAAACCGATCTCCCGATTTTACTTCTTGAGCGACAATTTTTGTCCAATTAGGCTGAATTTTTGCATGTAGTGTTCCGTTATGACTTTCAATAACTGTGTCAAGTACGGTTCAAATCGGTCTATAACCTTGACTTCTTGAGCCCGCAATTTTTGTCCGATTTGGCTGAAATTTTGCATGCGGTGTTTTGTTATGACCTTTAACAACTGTGCTAAGTACGGTCCAAATGGGTCTATAACCTGATAAAGCTCCCATACAAACCGATCTGCCGATTTAACTTCTTGAGCCCTTGGAAGCCGCAATTGTTGTCCGATTTGGCTGAAATTTTGCATGCGGTGTTCTGTTATGACTTTCGATAACTGTATCTAGTACGGTTCAAATCAGTCTATAACCTGATATTGCTCCCATATAAACCGATCTCCCGATTTGACTTCTTGAGCCCTTGAAAGCCGCAATTGTTGTCGGATTTGGCTGAAATTTTGCATGCGGTGTTTTGTTATGATTTCCAACAACTGTGTTAAGTGCGATTCAAATCGGTCTATAACCTGATATAGCTCCCATGTAAACCGCTCTCTCGATCATCCTTGTTCGGTTCCTAGAAGCTCTAATTTTTGCGGGTTTGACAGAAGTTTGGTATATAGAATAAAATTATGCCCTTCAATTAAATTTATTTAAATTAAAATGTGTAGCAGAATTCATGGTGTTGGTTCGCAAGATTCGAACCGGTTGAAGTGAGCACGCTTTTACTCTTCTTATTTGTAACTAGCCCAACCGCTCCGCTGCGCCTTCTTTAGCTGGGAATTTAGACCGCCCCATCCGATATCTAAAACTGTACGTTTTCTTTCAGACAAACATACACAATCTGTGAAAATTTTAAGAAAATTTAAATCGGTTCAGCCGTTTTTGATTCTACGAAACAAACAAGCAAACAAACCGAGTCCCATATAGGCATGATGGGTCATATGCCCTTTTGGGGCGGTTTTGGGGGGTGGGTTGACACTCTATACTTTGATCTGATTTTGTATGCCAGATTCGTAATCTACTCTCGAATACCTTTCATTTGAGTCCCATATCGATATGAACGTCCAACATGTTTATATGGTGAAGTTTTTGGGTTAAAACGGGCCGATGGGTACTTAGAATGAAATGTTAGTACCATATCCGTATTCTAGTCTCCAATACCTCTCATTTGATACTCATATTGGCTTAATCGGTTCACTTTTGATTTTGGGTGGTGTTTTTGGTGTAATGGGGGAGGGTCCGCCACCTGCCGACATCAACAAATTTTAAAACCTATTCTTCGTTCCTGACCATATTCGTAATCTACTGCCGAATACCTTTCATATGAGTCCCATATTGTCATGATCGTCCAATAAGTCAATTTTAGGCGGTTTTGGGGTTGGGGCGTCCCCCCGTTACTTGGACGCAATTTTAAATATGGAATTCGTAGTCTACTTCTGAATACCTTTCATTTGAGTCTCATATTGTTTCGATTGGTCCACTTTTATTTTTGGGCAGTACTTTTGGGGTAAGGGGGGGCGTCCGCCCCCATTCCGATATCAAAAAATTAGTCTATGTTTCCTTCCAGACCAACCTGCTGTTTTTGAGCCTATACGGAACAAACCGACAAACAAACATACAAACAAATTTTTTATAAGCTTTTTATATAATCTTTATTTAGTTTTATTTGTTCAATAATATTTTGTTAAGTTTTTTTTTTTTTGATTTTTGTTAAATTTTCTTTTTTAATTTTTTTTGCATATATTTTTTGTATGTTAAACGATCTCAACGTAAAATAAACTTGGTGCAGTAAATCTCAAACTTCTTTGGCCTTTAAAGAATTCCTTTGCTTGCCTCTTCAGCTTGTTGTCTTGTATTGTTGCTGCATAGTTTCATTTACATTGTTAATCATGGAAACACGTTTTCCAACATGCCATGGTGTTGTTTTCATACACCTCAATTTTCTAAAGCATGAACAAGAGAAAAAGCTAAGAAAAAAAAAAACACCAAAGCAAAGACCTTAAGGGGCCATGCAACCGTTAAATGCAGTTGGGATTTTGGTTTTATGCTGCCTTTGGAAGAGATGCATGCGGAGTGGGGATTGCCTAGGTCCACCACTGCTATTCGCTGGTCTTTTGTAGTGTCCATGATAATCATCGGCAGCAGCAGTTGCCTCCATCATCTTGCGATGCTAGCTAGAGCTGCTGCTTGCAGTTCATCATTTCCATATAATTTTCTTAGTCTCTGACTTCTATTGTGATTCTTTTGTTTAAAATTTATTTCAAATAAACATGGTCCAATAGTTTGATGTCAAGGAAACAAATGTTCGGTGGCATTTATTACATGGCCTTTGTTAGATGTTTGAAGACTTTTGTCAGCGAGTGTTTGTCCCCTTTTGTGTAGCAATGTGGATGAGATTTTGTGCATTCACTTAAGTTGTATTTTGTTTAAAAGTTTTTGTAGTCAATGATTTTGTCAAATCATAAATTTTGGTTGCTGTTTTGTGTTGAATTCGAAGTGTTGAAAATATTCCCATGAGTTGCATGAATTGGTGTTCTAATTTTTTGTGAAAACTAAAGCTAAAATGTATTTTTTTTTTTTTTTTGAATTTACTTCCGTTGATTGTTTGCTAATCCCTTGAGTCACAGATGTTTCTGAGAAGAAACCAAATACGAATAATAAGGGTTTTAACAAATGGCTGCTGACGTTGTTTGTAGAAGATCAAAGATTTATGATTTATAATTGTGTTTAGATTTTTCAATGTAAGAGGGGTATTAATGGCAAGATTGGCGTTTTATATGGATTTTTACTGGGTATTTGATATTGATTTGTGCTGACATATTTGGCACAAGGGAATAAAAGCGAAGGAATGCAGAGAGATTTGAATGTTAAACAATTGTATAAGCGAAGTTTTATACAAAAAAAAAACGAAATTTTCAGTAGCAAATTTACATATTAAGAAAAAAAAATTTTTTTCATAGAGAAATGAATTTTTCATGGAATGTATGAAATTTTCATTGAATGCATGAACTAATTTTCATAGAAAAATTAATATTTCATAGAATGAAAATGAATTGTTCGTAAAAAAGAGAATTTTTCTTAGCAAAATGAATTGTTCGTGAATTTTTCTTAGAAAAATGAATTTTTTCATAGAAAAATAAACTTTTCATAGATTTAATAAAATTTTTCCCAGAAAATTTACCTTTTTTAATTTACGAATTTTTCAAAGAAAAAAAAATGAATTTTTCATAGAAAAATTAATTTTTCATAATAAATGAAAAATAAATTTTTCATAGAAAAACGAATTTTTCATAGAATGCATGAATTTTTCATAAAATGTATGAATTTTGCAAAGAAAAATGAAATTTTCAAAGAATAATTAATTTTTCAAACAATGCATGAATTTTTCGTAGAAAAATTAATTTTTCGTAGAAAAATGAATTTTTCATAGAAAAATGAATTTTCCATAGAAAAATGAATTTTCCATAGAAAAATGAATTTTTCACAGAAAAATTAATTTTTTCATAGAAAAATGAATTTTTCATAAAAAAATGTTTTTTTCATAGAAAAATGAATTCATAGAGAATGAATTTTTCATAGAATGCATGAATTTATCATAGAATGCATGAATTTATCATAGAAAGCATGAATTTTTCATAGAAAAATTAATTTTAAAAGAAGTTTTCATATAATGCATGAATTTTTCATAGAAAAAATAATTTTTCATAGAAAAAATAATTTTTCATAGAAAAAATAATTTTTCATAGAAAAAATAATTTTTCATAGAAAAATAATTTTTCATAGAAAAATGAATTTTTAATAGAAAAATGAATTTTTCATAGAATGCATGAATTTTTCATAGAATGCATAAATTTTTCATAGAATGCATTAATTTTTCATAGATTGCATGAATTTTTCAAAGAATGCATTAATATTTCATGGAAAAATAGATTTTTCAGAAATATGAATTTCTTTAAAAAGAAAGAATTTTTCATAGAGATATGATTTTCTTTAAAAATAAGGATTTTTCCTAGAAAGCATGAATTTTTCATAATTTTCTATGAAAAACTCATTTTTTCAAAAAAAATGAATTTTTCATAGAATGCATGAAATTTTCATAGAAAAATTATTCTTAATAAAATGCATGAACTTTTCATAAAATTAATGAATTTGTTATAGAAAAATTAATTTTTCATAAAGTTAATGAATTTTTCATATAAAAATGAATTTTTCATAAAAAAATTATTTTCTTAAAAAAAAAAATTATTCATAGAAAATGATTGTCTTAAAAAAAACTTTCATAGAGAAATGATTTCCTTTAAAAAGATGAAATTTTCCCAGAAAACACGAATTTTTCATAGAATGCATGAATTTTTCATAGAAAAATGAATTTTTTCATAGAAAAATGAATTTTTCGTAGAAAAAATTTTTTTTTATAGAAAAATGAATTTTTCATAGAATAATGAATTTTTCATAGAAAAATGAATTTTTCATAAAAAAAT
Source organism: Stomoxys calcitrans (assembly GCF_963082655.1). Taxonomy (NCBI): domain Eukaryota; kingdom Metazoa; phylum Arthropoda; class Insecta; order Diptera; family Muscidae; genus Stomoxys; species Stomoxys calcitrans. Next base: position 58,699,566 of record NC_081553.1, read on the forward strand.
TAATTTTTTACAGAAAAATGAATTTTTCATAGAAAAATTAATTTTTTACAGAAAAATGAATTTTTCATAGAAAAAATTAATTTTTCACAGAAAAATTATTTTTTCACAGAAAAATTATTTTTCTGTAAAAAATTAATTTTTCATAGAAAAATCAATTTTTCATAGAAAAATGAATTTTTAATAGAAAAATGAATTTTTCATAGAAAAATGAATTTTTCATAGAAAATTGAATTTTTCATAGAAAATTGAATTTTTCATAGAAAAATGAATTTTTTATAGAAAAATGAATTTTTCATAGAAAAATGAATTTTTATAGAAAAATGAATTTTTCATAGAAAAATGAATTTTTCATAGAAAAATGAATTTTTCATAGAAAAATGAATTTTTCTTAGAAAAAAGAATTTTTCATTGAATGCATGAATTTTTCATAAAATGCATGAATTTTTTATGAAATGCATGAATTTTTCATAGAATGCATTAATATTTCATGAAAAAATTGATTTTTCAGAAAAATTAATTTCTTTAAAAAGAAAGAATTTTTCATAGAGAAATGATTTTCTAAAAAAAATGAATTTTTCCTAGAAAGCATGAATTTTTCATAGAAAAATGAGTTTTCATAAAATGCATGGATTTTTCATAAAATTAATGAATTTGTCATAGAAAAATTAGTTTTTCATAGAAAAATTAATTTTTCATAGAAAAATTAATTTTTCATACAAAAATAAATTTTTCATAGAAAAATGATTTCCTTTAAAAAAATAAATAGAGAAATGATTTCCTTTAAAAAAATGAAATTTTCCCAGAAAACACGAATTTTTCATAGAAAAATTAATTTTTCTGGAATACATGAATTTTTTCTTAAAAATTAATTTTTTCATAAAAAATTACTTTTTCATAGAAAAATTAGTTTTTCATAGAAAAATTAGCTTTTCATAAAAAAATGAATTTTTATAGAAAAATTAATTTTTATAGAAAAATGTATATTTCTTAGAATGCATGAATTTATCATAGAATGCAAGAATTTATCATAGAATGCATGCATTTTTCATAGAATACATGAATTTTTCATAGAAAAAAAGAATTTTTCATAAAATACATGCGTTTTTCATAGATAGCATTTATATTTCATAGAAAAATACATTTTTCATAAAAAAAATTCACTTCTCATAGAAAAATTAATTTTTCATAAAAAAAATTTCATTTCTCACAGAAAAATTAATTTTTCATAAAAAAAATGTAAGAAACTTAAATTTTCAAAGGAAAATAAATGTTTCATAGAATAAATTTTTTTAATTTTTGTTGTTGGATTAATCAGCTTAGACCAATGTGTTTTTATACCCTTCACCATAGGATGGGGGTATACTATTTTCGTCATTCTGGGTGTAACTTCTCGAAATGTTCGTCTAATACCCCATAGAGTATATATATTATTGATCGTCATGAATTTTTAAGTCGATCTAGCCATGTCCGTCCGCCTGTCTGTCTAGCGAAAGCACGCTAATTTTGAAAGAGTCAAGCTAGCCGCTTGAAATTTTGCACAAATACTTCTTATTGGTGTAGGTCGGTTGGGATGGTAATTAGGCCATATCGGTCCATGTTTTGATACAGCTGTTATAAAAACTAATTTTGGATCTTGATTGCGCCCACTAGAGGGCGCAATTCTTATCCGATAGGGCTCAAAATTTTGCTTGAGGTGTTTCGTTATGACTTCCAACTACTGCGCTAAGTGTGATTTAAATCGGTCCATAACCTAATATAGCCACCATATAAACCGATCTGGGGTCTTGATTTCTTGAGCCACTTGTGAGCGCGATTCTTATCCGATTTGGCTAGAATTGTGAATGTCTTCTTGAGCCACTAGAGGTTGCGATTCTTTTTCGATTTGGCTAAAATTAAGCATGAGGTATATTTGAAATCGGTCCATAACATGATATAGCTGCCATATAAACCGATCTGGGATACTGACTTCTTGTGCCTCTAGAGGGCGCACTTATTATCCGATTTGGCTGAAATTTTGTACAATGACTTCTTCCATAATCTTCAACATTCGTCTCAAATATAGTCTGAATCGGTCTATAGCCTGATAGAGCTCCCATGTAAAGCGATCTCCCTATTTTACGATCCATGGTGGAGGGTATATAAGATTCGGCCCTTGTTATTTCTTGCTTTTATTTCAATTAGAAAAGCAAAACAACAAAAACCTTTTAAAGAATCTCCGCAATTATGGTGTGTTAAATGTATAGGGGGCGTGCTGCAAGGCTCGCGATTTCGGCCTTTGCCAGGGGCCTCATCAGCTTGCTTGTAGTGCTTATTGACATTTGTCTCAAATCTTTGGATGTCAAAGTGGGTGGGAAAAACATTAGCCGGAAGTCGATTCCACATACGAACAGTTCGGACGAAATAATAATTCTATCTATAATGTATGGTGCGGTCCGCTGGCCAATCAATTACAAACGGATGTGAGTTCCTGGAATATCTAGTAACGCTGACATACATCCTTACATCAGGAATAAGAAGACGAATATCAGACGAACACACACCATGAAAGTACCGATGGAACAGCGCCAAACAGGAACAACGCCAAACAACCCACATTGCGACGATGATGATGGAAGGCAATAGAGTTGGATACCCCACTGTCCCCAATCAATGCTATCGCTCTCCTCTGTACACGGTCCAGTAGCTACAGGTATGATTTTGAAGCTCCAGCCCATTCATGTGAGTTGTACTCCATTTTCGGCCTTATGAAAGTGGTGTAAATGTTAAGAGGATCAGACAGAGTGAAGAAATTCTTACACCGTTTAAGGAAGCCTAAACACTTGAATGATTTTTTCGACACGTCACGAATGCTTCTTTCGTCTTCGATGTTACATCTCCAACTTAGTTTCTGGTCAAGAATCACGCCCAAGTACTTGGCCGCCGAAGAGAGTGGTAGCTCCACCCCATTCAGCACAGGTCCCTTAAAAACACCCATCTTCCCGCTTCTGGTGACCTCGAAAGACCTCAGAATGCCATTGATCATTAAAAGCCACAATTGAGGAGATAAGACCCCTCCTTGCGGAGTTCCCCTTGTCACAATCTTCCTTATCGAGCCCTATGCCAGTGATGCGTTGATAATCTGGGCTTTCAACATCGAATTAACCCAATTTACCAAAATAGGGGGATCCTGTATGTCCACCAAAATGCCATGTATGGACTCCATCTTCATGTTATTTAAAGCCCCTTCTATGTCCGAGATGGCTGGCAAAGTGAAGTCGCCCACATCTAAATTCCCCTCAATGTAGCCTACCACTTCATAAAGGGCACTGGACGACCAACCCTTAGAGAACGCATGCTGATAGCCGATATACCAGTGAAGGGTCGAGATGGTCCCATATACATATGTATATCAAAAGAATCTTTTGTTTGATGATTTAGCGCTATTTTGTTTTCATTTCCCTGTGAATGTATGGCCCATCATGAATTTTCACACTTTCTTCAAAGCCAGCGGAAAACTATGGGGAAATAGTGAAGCAAAGAAAACTTAATTTCAAACAAATAAAACTAAAATCATGAAAAAAACATTGTAAAGTTTATGTTCATATACTTAAAATGCAACTTCAAACTGAGTGCAAATATTAATTGACTAACTCCTCCCACAAAGAGCAAAGGCTTCAAGTTTGATACCGGCAAGATTATTGCCTGCAGTTCTTCATGTTCCCGCTGCAACTTTACAACAACCCAGTGAACATTGCATGAATGCATGAATAAATCTCAACTTGAAGATGTTGTAAGAGGAATGCCTAGTTGAACTTAACTGAACTGTATGAATAATTCATTCATTCATCCATACCCGTTCCATATTCAGACACTACTGAGAGGTAGACAGACAGACATTCATCATCATCATTGTGATGTTTATCATATTAGCATTTCAGTGGTTATAATTTAATTACACACATTTATGGCGTTTAAACGATAATCTAAACAAAAGTGGGAATGGCGGCAAGGGGCGCAGGTTATGGGAAAGCTTGTAGGCCATCACACAAAAAAGGCAACAGCAAAAATAAAAAAAAGATTTAGAAAGGAAAACACACGCTAAAGCAGACTCGAGAAAACACGCACACGATTTTCTTCTTGACATGATTTTTAACCGCATTCCAAATGTTTATGGAGGCGATTCAAGACAAGTGTTTATTTTTAAGTGGCCAGATTTGTTTAATTTATTCATAGTTAATTTATTGTTCTGATTACACCACATGTGGTATATTTTATATAGCAATTGTTCTAAATTAAATCAACAAATTGGCAGAAGTTCGGGAACCGATGTATAGTGGCTTTGAAATATTTATTTAAAATTTATTTTTGAGGATTTAAGCATAAATCAGATAGGTTTTAAGTAAATAAATACCCACCACCTCGGGTATATATGTAAACCCCCTTTTATCACAATCCTGTGAAAATTGGATAACGTGTGCAACCAATTACAGCAAGGACATTGCAAATGAAAATTTTGTCCATGAACATTCCACTAATGAACAGGGGCAAACTTCTCACATATCAATGAGTGCAGTCCGATTAAAGTTTTATGCTCAATAATAAGGGACCTCCTTTTTATGGCCGAGTCCGAACGGCGTGCCGCAGTGCGACACCTCTTTGGAGAGAAGTTTTACATTAGGAGGAAAAAACCACCGCTGAAAATTTTTCTGATGGTCTCGTCAGGATTCCAACCTAGGCGTTCAGCATCATAGGCGGACATGCTAACCTCTGCGCTACGGTGGCCTCAACAGCACGGACATTGAGTGGCCTAATATATAAAAGTCACTGCTCAATTTTGTGGAACAGAATATTGGTCTTTTCGGCAGCTATATCCAAATATGAACCGATCTGAACCATATAGGACACGGATGTTGAAAAGCCTAACATAGGTCACAGCGTCAAATTTTAACGAAATAGGATAATAAATGAACTTTTTATAGGGCCAAGACTTTAAATCGAGAGATCGTTCTAAATGACAACTATAACCAAATCTTGACCGATCTGTACCAAATTGAACAAGGATATGATAATTGTCCTATTTTATTATATCTCCACAACTATACTCATGGTTATATGTTAATAGGGGCTGGTCTCGATCATATTTAATGCAGGTTCTGAGAACTCATATACAAGTAACATTTCCCTACAATAAATCTGCTTTTTATGGGATTAAGACCTTTGATTGGAAGATCGGTCTATATGACAGCTATATCTAAATATAGACCGATCTGAACCATATTTGGGCCCGATGTTGGCAGGCCCAAAACAACTCACTGTATCAAATTTCAGCGAAATCGGTTAAAAAATAAAGATTTTATGGGCTTCAGACTCTTTATCGGGAGATCGGTCTATATGGCAGCTATATCTAAATATATTCCGAGCTTTACCATATTAAGGTCGATTATCCGGAGGTTCAAAACAACTCACTGTTTCAAATTTCAGCGAAATCGGGTAATAAATAAAGTTTTTATGGGCTTCAGACCCTTTGTCGGGAGATCGGTCTATATAGCAGCTATATCTAACTATAGTCCGATCTGAAGCTTATTTGGGTCCTATGTTAGGAGGCTCAAAATAACTCACTGTTTCAAATTTTAACGAAATCGGTTAAAAAATAAAGCTTTTATGGGCTTTAGACCCTTTATCGGGAGATCAGTCTATATGGCCGCTATATCTAAATATAGTCCGACTGAACCATATTAAGGTCGATTATCCGGAGGTTCAAAACAACTTACTGTTTAAAATTTTGGCGAAATCGGGTAATAAATATAACTTTTATGGGCTTCAGACCCTTTATCGGCAGATCGGTTTAGATGACAGTTATATTTAAACATAGTCCGATCTGAACCATATTTGGGTCAGATGTCGGGAGGCCTACAACTACTCACTGTCTCAAATTTCAGCGATATCTCCTTATCCCAAAAGTGCTACCCACAAATAAAAGTGTACCGATCAGGACGATGAAAGGTATTGAGGAGAAAAGTACGAATTTCAGATTAAAACAATTTCAGCCCATTCGGACAAGAATTGCGCCTTGTAGGGGCTCAAGAAGCACAATCAGGAGATCGGTTTATATGGGAGCTTTATCTGAATCGATCAGACCATATTAGACACGTATGTTGAAGGTCATGAGAGAAACCTTTGTACAAAATTTCTGCCAAATCAGATGAGAATTGCGTCCTCTAAAGGCTCAAGAAGTCAAGATCCCAGATCGGTTTATATGGCAGCTATATTAGGTTATGTACCGATTTGCGCCATACTTAGCACAGTTATTGAAAGTCATAACAAAGCACCTCATGCAAAATTTCAGCCAAATCGAATGAGAATTGCGTCCTCCAGCGACTCAAGCAGCTATACCAGATTATAAACCGATTTGAATCATACTTAACACAGTTGTTAGAAGTGATACCAAAATACTACGTGCAAAATTTCAATCAAATCGGAAGAGAATTGGGCACTCTAGAGGCCTAAGAAGTCAAGACCCTAGATCGGTTTATATGTCTATATCAAAACATGGACCGATTTGGCCCATTTACAATCCCAACCGATCTACACTAATAAAAATGTATTAGTGGAAAATTTCAAGCGGCTAGCTTTACTCCTTCGAAAGTTGGCGTGCTTTCGACAGACAGACGGACGGACATATTTCAACAGAATGACGAAATTAGTATACCCCCATCCTATGGTGGAGGGTATAAAAATTGGGTCCAAGTAATTGGGACGGCGCCCCAATCCCAAAACACCCTGAAATAGGTTTATTGGATGAGCATGACCATATGGGACTCAAATGAAAGGTATTTGGGTGTAGATTACCAATACGGTCGGGAAGGAGAAACAGGCTTTATTATTTATTGATATCGGAATGGGGCGGACCCTCCCCCGTTACCCTAAAAATACCAACCAAAATCATAAGTGGACCGGTGAGGGCAATATGGGTATCAAATGAAAAGTATTTAAGAGTAGAATTCGAATATGGTATTAAAAATTGGGTCCAAGTACCCAGAAAGTCGCCCGCCCTAACCCCAAAACTTCTTAAAGCAGACAAATTGAACGTCCAAAACAATATGGGGTTCAAATGAAAGGTATTCGGGAGTAGATTACGAATTTGGCATTCAAAACCAGATCGAAACGCCCCAAATTGGCATATGATCCCTCATGACTATATGGGACTCGATTTGTTTGTTTGTTCCGTAGAATCAAAAACGGGTGAACCGATTTTCTTAGAATTTTCATAGATTGTATAAGTTTGTCTGGAAGGAAACATATAATTTTTAGATATCGGATGGGGGCGGTCCCACCCCCATATTACCCCAAAAACGCCTTCCAAAACCAAAAGTGCACCCATAGGCAAAATATGGGTATCAAATGAAAGGTATTGGAGACTTGAAAACGAATATCGTATTAAAATTTGGATCGAAGTACCCAGCGGGCCGCCCCAAAGCAAAAACTTCTCTAAACAGATATATTCGACAATCATGTCAATTTGGATCTCAAATGAAAAGTAGTCGACAGTAGATTACAAAATTTAAAATGTTAACATAATTTTTTATGGACTTTAAATAATGGTAGTTGACCTTGTCATGCAGACACTTCAACTCCTACGTCCCTAATAATTTCTTTTAAATTTTCAAATAAACACCCTACTACAAATTAGTATTGGCAATTAATCATCTTTTGTGCCAACATTTGGTGAATACATTCTCCAATCATAAATTGGCCTTCCATCCAAATAACACAAACCACAAAAAAGGAAGTGTTCTTTTGTACAAGAATCTAAATCATTTCTCAATAATACCAACAAAAATTAACTTTACGGTCAATAAAATACACAATTTAATGATCTCTAAATAAGGTTATTATTTAATTGGTTAAAACAAAATCTAAACAAAAAAAAAAATTAAGAGAAACAAAAAAACAGAACTGACTACTACTTCAACCCATAAATGGCTTGAACAAAATGCCAACAAACGTTAATAACCAAAAAGTAGGAAAAAATCAATAAATTTTAAACTAATCTGTAACTGAAGCCAATGATATCGTGGCAGAAAGCCATTTCCAAGCAAATCGGCAGTCGCAACAGGTAAATGTTCAAGGTGAAAGTTGTGACACATGTTAGGAGGAGAGTTAAGGTAAGACATCGGCATTCATTACAAAAAAACACCAACAAACATGCAGCTAGCCAGTTAAAACCATAACAAAATGGTTTTAGCCAAAAAACGAAAGAAAAAAACATCTAAAACTGCCATTTAGTCACTATGTCTGTCCAGCTGTCTGTCTGTTTTCTATTGAGTTAGTCTTGAGAGCCAGAGGTAGATGGACGTTTAAAGTTTATGTCTGCTAGTGTGTGGACCCGTTTCCAACACCATCAAAATTTAATGATTTTTGCATGAGATATACCAAGGGGCTAGATTTAGAGCGAACCATATATCCACCAAATAACCGAAAAACAAAAAGGAAATCACTCTAAATCATTTAAAGCTGTTTTGGAGGTAGTCAACAGGTTGTTGCTTAGATGGTCAGTCATTTCCTCCATAATGGGTAGTGCCAATCGCTATGATTGATGAGCAATCTCACTCCCCTGCTGAGTGATAATCTAAAAAGAAAATTTGCTACGGTTAGAGACGTTTGAGGCATAGTTTTCAAAGTAGAATCAAATAAAAGATTTCACTTAAAATTGTTATTTTAGAAAAAATTTAGAAAAAAGGAAACAAATGAGCCAAAACTTTCAAAGGGGATTTAAAATAAGTAAGAGCGTGCTAAGTTCGGCCAGGCCGAATCTTATATACTCTCCATCATGGATCGCATTTGTCGAGTTCTATGCGCGGTATCTCTTTTAAGGCAAACGACGAATATTGAATAACAACTCTTATGCTATTGGATCTATATCAAGTTATAGTCCGATTCGGACCACAAATTAATGCTGAACATTGTAGAAGTCATTGTGTAATATTTTAGTTCATTCGAATAAGAATTGCGCCTTGTAGGGACTCAAGAATCAAAATCGGGAGATCGGTACGATTCAGACCATATTAGACACATATGTTGAAGGTCATGAGAGAAGCCGTTGTACAAAATTTCTTCCAAATCAGATGAGAATTGCGCCCTCTAGAGGCTCAAGAAGTCAAGATCCCAGATCGGTTTATATGGCAGCTATATCTGGTTATGTACCGATTTGCGCCATACTTAGCACAGTTATTGGAAGTCATAACAAAGCACCTCATGCAAAATTTCAGCCAAATCGGATGAGAATTGCTCGCTCTAGAGGCTCCAGAAGTCAAGACCCATGATCGGTTTATATGACAGCTATACCAGATTATGAACCGATTTGAACCATACTTTGCGCAATTGTTGGGAGTCATAACGAAACACTACGTGCAAAATTTCAGACAATTCGGACGAGAATTGCGCCCTCTAGAGGCTCAAGACCCAAGATCGGATTATATGGCAGATATATCAAAACATGGACCGATTTGAACCATACTTAGCGCAGATGTTGGAAGTCATAACGAAACACTACGTGCAAAATTTCATTCTAATCGAACGAGAATTGCGCCCTCTAGAAGCTTAATTGCGCCCTCTGCGGCACTTGATGTACCTAGAGGTGTTCCGCAGGGCTCTATCCTTGGTCCCTTACTTTTTTCTGTATACATAAATGATCTACCTGATATTCCAATGCATTGTAATGTGCAAATGTACGCTGACGATGTTCAGCTTTTCTCCAGCGCTAAACCAAATTGCGTACAATCATGTATAAATAATATTAATTGCGATCTGAATGAAATCCAGAACTGGGCGAGTAAAAATAGTCTCTGTCTAAATCCGTCAAAAACTAAACTGATGAAAATTTTAAAACGATCAACCACCCAGATTCCTCCTGTAAGAGCTACTTTGAACAACTCGGTAATAGAAACTGTTGATACATCCTGCAACCTTGGTGTAATATTCAATTCCAAACTGACTTGGACTAATCATATAAACAAAGCTGTTGGTAAAGTTCAAGGAATGCTGCGAAGTTTGTGGTCTGTGCGGACTTCTACACCTTTTCAAGTACGTATGCTTTTAGCGAAATCTTACCTTATACCTACTCTACTTTATGGATGTGAAATTTTCGCAAATTGTGATTCGAGAGACTTCAACAAACTAAAAGTAAGCTACAATAACATTGCTCGCTACATATTTAATAAGAAAAGGAGAGACCGAATTTCTCAATTCGCCCACAAAATATTCGACATTAGTTTCGAAAACCTCCTCAAAGCGAAATGCGTTATTTTACTGCAAAAAATAATCTATCTTAAGCAGCCAAAATATCTTTATGATCATCTCCATTTTGCTCGATCTGGCAGAGGACTAAAAATCATTCTACCACGCTTCCGAACCTCAAACTCTGAAAAACAATTTTTAATCAACAGTATTCGTCTTTGGAACAATTTGCCATCCAACATCCAAACCATAAGTAATGCTACTCTTTTCAAGAAAACAATTTTCAAACACTATATTTAAAGTATAATTCCTAAAAAAATTCTCTTATGATAAATTTTATAATATAATTACTTTTTTATTTATATTTTTCTTAACACATATTCGATGTAATCCATTCCTTAAACCGGCATCGTCACTTATAAGATTTTTATCTTGTGATGTCTGGTATCAATAAACAAACAAACAAACAAACAAACAATAAGAAGTCAACACCCCAGATCGGTTTATATGGCAGCTATATCAGGTTATAAACCGATTTGCGCCATACTTAGCACAGTTATTGGAAGTCATAACAAAACACCTCATGCAAAATTTCAGCCAAATCGGATGAGAATTGTTCGCTCTATTGGCTCAAGAAGTCAAGAAGTCAAGATCCAAGATCGGTTTATATGACAGCTATACCAGATTATGAACCGATTTGAACCATACTTCGCACAGTTGTTGGAAGTCATAACAAAACACCTCATGCGAAATTTCATCCAAATCGGATGAGAATTGCGCCCTCCAGCGGCTCAAGAAGTCAAGATCCCAGATCGGTTTATATGGCAGCTATACCAGATTATAAACCGATTTGAATCATACTTAACACAGTTGTTGGAAGTGATACCAAAACAACACGTGCAAAATTTTAATCAAATCCGACAAGAATTGCGCCCTCTAGAAGCTTAAGAATTCAAGACCCCAGATCGGTTTATATGGCAGCTATATCAGGCTATGAACCGATTTGCGCCATACTTAGCGCAGATGTTGGAAGTTATACCAACACACCACGTGCAAAATTTCAGACAAATCGGACAAGAATTGCGCTCTCTAGAGGCTCAAGAAGTCAAGACCCCAGATCGGTTTATATGGCAGCTATATCAGGCTATGAACCGATTTGCGCCATATTTAGTGCAGATTTTGGAAGTTATACCAAAACACCACGTGCAAAATTTCAGACAAATCGGACAAGAATTGCGCTCTCTAGAGGCTCAAGAAGTCAAGACCCCAGATCGGTTTATATGGCAGCTATATCAGGTTATGTTCCGATTTGCGCCGTACTTTGCACAGTTATTGAAAGTCATAACAAAACATCTCTTGCAAAATTTCAGCAAACTCGGATGAGCCGCTGGGTACTTGGACCCAAATTTTAATACTATATTCGCGTTCCAGTCTCCAATACCTTCCATTTGATACCCATATTGTTCTTATGGGCCTACTTTTGGTTTTGAGTGGTCTTCTTTGGGTAAGGGGGAGAGTCCGCCCCTATCCGATATCTAAAAATTATAAGACCTATGTTTTCTTTCAGAAAAACCTACACAATCTATGAACTTGTTAAGAAAATTGGTTCAGCCGAGTCCCATTTAGTCATAACGGGTCTTATGCCTATTTGGGGCGTTTTTGGGGGTTGGGTGACCCCCTAGACTTCGATCTGATTTTGTATGCCAGATTCGTAATCTGCTCTGGGATACCTTTAATTTGAACCCCATATTGACATGAACGTCCAATATGCCCATTTGGGGGAGTTTTGAGGTTGCGGCATCTCGATGGATACTTAGACCCATATTTTAATACCATATTTGTATTCTACTCTCCAATACCTTTCATTTGATTCCAATATTGTCCCGATCGGTCTACTCTTGATTTTGGGTGGTGTTTTTGGCATATGGGGGAGGGTCCGCCCCCCTTCCGTTATCGAAAAATTATATAGCCTAGGTTTCCCTACAGACCAACCCACACAGAATGCGAAAATTTTGAGAAAATAGGTTCTGCCGTTTTTGAGTCTAAACGTAACAAACAAACAAACCGAGTACCATATAGCCATGATTGGCTAATGTACCTATTTTGGGCGTTTTAAGGGGGTGGGGTGACCCCCTATACTTCGACATGAATTTGTATACCAGATTTGTTTTTCTTTTCATTAGATACCCATATTGTCCTTATCGGTCCAATTTTGATTTTGGGTGGTGTTTTTTTGGCCTATTCCTCCTTCCTGACTATATTCGTAATCTACTATTGAATACCTTTCATTTGAGTCCCATATTGTCATGATCGTCGACGGCGTGCCGCAGGGCGACACCTCTTTGGAGAGAAGTTTGTACATGGCATAGTACCCCACAAATGTTGCCAGCTGTTTTTTTTATGGTTATTTTATTATACCCTCCACCATAAGATGGGGGGTATACTAATTTCGTCATTCTGTTTGTAACTACTCGAAATATTCGTCTGAGACCCCATAAAGTATATATATTCTTGATCGTCGCGACATTTTATGTCGATCTAACCATGTCCGTCCGTCCGTCTGTCTGTCGAAAGCACGCTAACTTCCGAAGGAGTAAAGCTAGCCGCTTGAAATTTTGCACAAATACTTCTTATTAGTGTAGGTCGGTTGGTATTGTAAATGGGCCATATCGGTCCATGTTTTGATATAGCTGCCATATAAACCGATCTTGGGTCTTGACTTCTTGAGCCTGTAGAGTGCGCAATTCTTATCCGATTGGAATGAAATTTTGCACGACGTGTTTTGTTATGATATTCAACAACTTTGCCAAGTATGATTCAAATCGGTCCATAACCTGATATAGCTGCCATATAAACCGATCTTGGGTCTTGACTTCTTGAGCCTCTTGAGTGCGCAATTCTTATCCGATTGGAATGAAATTTTGCACGACGTGTTTTGTTATGATATTCAACAACTTTGCCAAGTATGGTTCAAATCGGTCCATAACCTGATATAGCTGTCATATAAACCGATCTTGGGTCTTGAATTCTTGAGCCTCTAGAGTGCGCAATTCTTATCCGATTGGAATAAAATTTTGCACGACGTGTTTTGTTATGATATCCAACAACTGTGCCAAGTATGGCTTAAATCGATCCATAACCTGATATAGCTGCCATATAAACCGATCTTGGATCTTCACTTCTTGTTTTATTTTTATTCTTTTATATTATTTTAATTTGAAATTTCACTCTAGCAATCTATAATCAATAACTTCTTTTTAGCCCTAAACCCCACTCTCCTCCTTCAACATCTTATTTTGTTCTTTGTCACTATTCTTAACTGTTAAACAAATAGACCTTTTTAACGCATCAACGATAACGAACGAATTCTTTTAAACGCTGCATGCCGGCGACATCTCGTCAAGTGGAAGCGTGAACGAGTTTAATTCAGGCATTCAACGGTTTCAAGGAAAATGTTATATAAGTTTTTTTTCCTCTTATTTTTGTTTACGCTTGTCTTGGAACAAAACGGAACGGAAAAATCAAAGAAAAACTCGTATGGAAGTTACCTAACGAAAAGAAGAACTGTTCTTTAACGTTAAACGCAATGCTTGCATTGCAGTCGTCTTTATAAACTGGAAGTACAACCACTATAGGGGACACTTCTTAAACGGGTAACATTTTTAAGAGACATATACATCAGAGAGGCTTTTCTAACGTTACATGGAAATACGAGTATGTATGTTGACAGGTTTCGTTATAACTCGTCTGATGGTATTGTGAAAATATCCCGCTGTCTTCTTTAGTTAGTAAGACAGGCCATTATTGCCAATCCATTCATTAGATACCATGGCACAACGCGCATGCATTCTTCAGTCATTGACACATTTACCGCTTGCAGTTGAATACCTTTAAGGCAAGAACAGAACTTGAATAAGAGTTAGAAAACCGTTTGTCAATTTAATAGAGTTTTTACAAAACAAATCAATAAAATTTGGCTTTTTAGAAGAATTGCAAAAATTTTCTTGAAAGATGAGAGAGACTTTGAGTAAATTTTCTATAAATTAGGTATTCTCCCTAGTTGGCTTCCCTGGTATGTAGTCGTAATCTACAATAGTGTAAAATACTTCTCATTTAGAACTTCCCCTAGGGAGTATTTGGAGGTGGAGTTGCTTTCAGACTCATTGTCCCAAATTTGGAATTTTGATTCACGCCCCACTTTCAAATGACTTATTTTTATACTCTCCACCATAGGATGAGGGTATACTAATTTCGCCATTCCGTTTGTTACACCTCGAAATATGCGTCTGGGACCCCTGCAAGTATAATTATTCTTGACCGTCATGACATTTTAAGTCGATTTAGCCATGTCCGTCCGTCTGTCTGTCAAAAGCACACTAATTTTAGAAGGAGTAAAGGGCCTTGACTTCTTGAGCCTCTAGAGGGCGCAATTCTTATCCAATTTTGCTAAAATTTTGCATGAGGTGTTTTGGTATCACTTCCAACAACTGTGCTAAGTGTGATTTAAATCGGTCAATGTTTTGATATAGCTGCCATATAAACCAATCTTGGGTCTTGACTTGAGCCTCTAGAGGGCGCAATTCTCGTCCGATTTGACTGAAATTTTGAACGTGGTGTTTCAGTGTCACTTCCAACAACCGAGCTAAGCATGGTTTAAATCGTCCCATGTTTTGATATAGCTGCTATATAAACCGATCTTGGGTCTTGACTCCTTGAGCCTCTAGAGGGCGCAATTCTTATCCGATTTGGCAGAAATTTTGTACAACGGCTTCTCCCATGACCTTCAACAGACGTTTCCAATATGATCTGAATCGATCAATAGCTTGATACAGCTCCCATATAAAACGATCTCCCGATTTTGCTTCTCGAGCCCATACAAGGCGCAATTCTTATCCGAATTGACTGAAATATTCCACAATAACTTCTACAATGTTTAGCATTCAATTCATTTATGATCCGAATCGGATTATAACTTTTTTTCTGGTTTTTTTCCTGTTAGGGCGAAGTTCATTAAATTTTAAAATTCTTGTTTTTTTCTCTTTCGAGACGGGCTCAATGATCGGAGATTTTCTGTGCAAGTGGAAAAGGAAATCATTGAGCTCGTCTTGTAAGAGAAACAAACAAAGGTTGTAAAATTTAATGATATTCGCCCTAATAGGCAGAAAAACTTGAAAATGAAAAAATTCGCAGAGGCCGGCCGGAACGAACTTGGGCACACAGAGCAACAGCGAGAACCGGTTTAAATTTTTGTATTTAAAATATTTTTAAAATTTAAAATTTTTTAAGTTTAAAATTTTTTTAAATATAAAATTTTTTCTGAACATTTTTTTAAAAATAAAATTTTTTTAAATTAAAAAAATTTTTTAAATTTAAAATTTTTTTTAATTTGAAATTTTTTTAAATTAAACATTTTTTTAAGTTAAATTTTTTTTAAATTTAAAATTTTTTAACATTATATTTTTTTTTTTAAATATTTTTATTAAAATTTTTTTTTATATAAAATTTTTTTTAAATTTGAATTTTTTTAAATTTAAAATTTTCTTAAATCTAAAATTTTTTATATAAAACTGTTTTAGATTTAAACTTTTTTTTTAAATATAAAATTTTTTTAAATTTAATATTTGTTTTAAATAAAATTTTTTAATTTGAATTTTTTTTTAAATTTAAAATATTTTTAAATTTAAAATTTTTTTTAAATCTAAAATTTTTTAAATGTAATTTTTTTTTTGATTTAAAATTTTTTAAATGTAAATTTTTTTTGATTTAAAATTTTTAAATTTAAAATTTTTTTCGAGTTTAAAATTGTTTTAAATTTGAAAATTTTTCAAATTTCACAATTTTTTTTAAATTTGAATTTATTTTTTAAGTTTAAAATTTTTTTAAATTTAAATTTTTTTAAATTTAAAATATTTTTAAATTTAAAATTTTTTTGAATTTAAAATTTTTTTAAAATTAAAATTTTTTTAAATTTAAAATTTTTTTAAATTTGAAACTTATTTAAATTCGAAATTTTTTTAAATGTAAAATTTTTTTCAATTTAAAATTTTTTCACATATAACATTTTTTAAATTTAAACCTTTTTTAAAACTAACATTTTTTTAAATTTAAAATTTTTTAAATTTAAAATTCTTTTTTAATTTTATAATTTTTTTAGTTAATAATATTTTTAAAAGTAATTTTTTCTTTTAAATTTAATTTTTTTTTTAAATTTAAAAATTTTTTTTAATTTAATTTTTTTTTTAAATTTAAAATTTTTTTTAAATTTAAATTTTTTTTAAATTAAAAATTTTTTTTAAATTTAAAATTTTTTTTAAATTAAAAATCTTTTTAAATTTAAAATTTTTTTTTTAATTTAAAATTTTTTAAATTTTATTATTTTTAGATTGTTTTTTTTTGAAAATTTAGTTTTTTTAGTTTCACAAATCAGCTGTTAACAGACTAAGCCTTTAAAAGGGTTAAAAAGCTTTTTAGCCCAGTTTATCCCTTGCTGCCAAAAGTTGTGGAATACAAATTTCTTGTAAATTCTTTCAACCCATTAATTGAAGCTCATTTCTGGTTTAAGCATCACCAGAAGCAAGCAAAAAGAGTCTTGTTTTACGCTTGGTTTAATGAAAAAAAGGCATTTTTTAAAACTTACCTTCCATACCCCAAAGGAAACAATGTTGCAAAAGTAGAAACAGAAAAAGAAGAAGAAGTGGAAAAAAGGTAGGAAGTAAGGAGAAATAGTTGTAACAAGAATTAAATTGAATGCTACAAACGACAAAACTGTCAATTGTATGCTCCAATGAAGCAGAAAACTCTTTGCTTCTGATTTTCGATGTTTTGTTTTCGTTTTTCGTAGCTGCCTTCCTTCCCTTTGCAATGGGCGATTTTCTTTAATTTCCTTGGGTTGTCGTTTTCTTGAATGGTTTATTGTTGTTCACATTTGATTAAACGAAAAAATGAAATTCAATTGCCATTGAAAGTCAACCGTGCTGCAGTAAATGTCTGCAACTGGCCTGGCGTTGGAAGAGTTGCGTCAAAACTTTGCGATGGTTTTCTTCAGCACGTTGTTGGAAGAGGAAATGGTTTTGGTTTTTTTTTAAATTAAATCAATATAATACAATTAATAATAAAAATATATTGCAGGAAATGTAATGGAACGAAAACAATGCTTGGAATATTATTAACGATGGGTTTGTCCAGTTGGGAGACCATTTAACAAAAGAAAATCCCACTTTACAAACTCCATCTTTTTGCCATAAGTTTTAACCAAGAAACCATTTTGTGGGAAAAGAGTTTCCTTGTTTGGCTGAAAACCAACACCACTTTTCTCCCATAAGCCTCTGCTAAAGAAGTCTGTTATGAAAATGACAAGTTACAGAGGTATTGGATGTATTACTAAAGCTTTGGCGCTGTTGAAAGTTTCCAGCCCCATAATAAGGCTTATGTCTACATAGATCAACAACAAATAAAAATTTTGCCCATGAACATTCTACTAAGGAACAGGAGCAAACTTCTCACATATCAATGAGTGCAGTCCGATTCAAGTTTAAGCTCAATGATAAGGGGCCTTCTTTTTATAGCTGAATCCGAACGGCGCTTCGCAGTGCGACTCCTCTTTGGTGAGAAGTTTTACAAGGCATGGTACCTCGCAAATGTTGCCAGAATTAGGAGGGGAAAACCTCTGTTGAAAATTTTTTCTGATGGTCTCGCTAGGGTTCGAACCCAGGCGTTCAGCGTCATAGGCGGACATGCTAACCTTTGCGCTACGGTGGCCTCTTAGATCAACAAGCCTTAAAACTGTCTCAAGGGATGGAATATTAGATTATACCCAATGGACTGGAGGCTACCGTAGAGCAGAGGTTAGCAT
Source organism: Stomoxys calcitrans (assembly GCF_963082655.1). Lineage (NCBI taxonomy): Eukaryota > Metazoa > Arthropoda > Insecta > Diptera > Muscidae > Stomoxys > Stomoxys calcitrans. The sequence goes on from NC_081553.1 coordinate 58,717,633, forward strand.
GTTCGAATATGATGCTGCTGGGTTCGAATCCTGAAGACCGGTGGTTTTTCCCTCCTAATCTTGGTAACATTTGTGAGTTGCTAAGCCATATAAAAACTTCTCTCCAAAGAGGTGTCGCACTGCGGCACTCCTTTCGAACTCGTCTATTAAAAACAAGTAAAAGCGTGCTAAGTTCGACCGGGCCGAATCTTATATACCCTCCACCATGGATCGCATTTGTCGAGTTCTTTCCCGGTATCTCTTTTTAGATAAACAAAGGACGAAAGAAAAGAATTGCTTTGCTAATTGAATTGAATGTTGGAGACCGCAGTAGAAGTATATGTCGAAAATTGCAGCCAAATCGAATGAGAATTGGCCCTTTTAGAGGCTCAAGAAGTAAAATAGGGAGATCGGTTTATAGGGGAGCTGTATTAGGCTGAAGACCGATTCAGACCATATTTGACACCTATGTTGGATGTCATGGAAGAAGCCGCTGTACACAATTTCGGCCAAATCGGATAATAATTAGGCCTTCTTGAGGCTCAAGAAGTCAAAATCTCAGATCGGTTTATATGGCAGCTATATAGGGTTATAGACCGATTTGATCCATATTTGCACAGTTGTTGGAAGTCATCACAAAACACCTGATGCAAAATTTCAGCCAAATCGGATAAGAAATGCCCCTTCAAGAGTCTCAAGAAGTCAAGACCCAAGATCGGTTTATATGACAGCTATATCAGGTTATGGACCGATTTGAACCATACTCAACACAGTTGTTGGAAATCACAACAAAACACCTCGTGTAAAATTTCAGTGAAATCTGATAAGAATTGCCCCCTTCAGAGGCTCAAGAAGTCAAGACCCCACATCGGTTTATATGACAGCTATATCAGGTTATGGACAGATTTGAACCATATTTGACACAGTTGTTGAAAGTCATAACAAAACACCTCATGCAAAATTTCCACCAAATCGGATGAGAGTTGCGCCCTCTAGAGGCACAAGAAGTCAAGACCCCAGATCGGTTTATATGACAGCTTTATCAGATTATGAACCGATTTAAACCATACTTCGCACAGTTGTTGGAAATCATAACAGAACACCTCAAGCAAAATTTCAGCCAAATCGGATAATAATTAGGGCCTCTAGAGGCTCAAGAAGTCAAGACCCCACATCGGTTTATATGACAGCTATATCAGGTTATGGACCGATTTAAACCAAACTCAGCACAAATGTTGGAAATCTAAACAAAATACCTCATGCAAAATTTCAGCCCTATCAGATAAGAATTGCGTCCTCTAGTGGCTCAAGAAGTCAAGATCCCTGATCGGTTTATATGGCAGCTATATTAAAACATGGACCGATATGTCCCATTAACAATCTCAACCGACTTACGCTAATAAGAAGTAAATATTTGTGCAAAATTTCATGCGGAATTTCATTTCAGACGGACGGACGGACAGACGGAGGGACGTACAGACGGACGGACGGACAGGCAGACGGACGGACAGGCAGACAGACGGACGAAAAGACGGACGGACAGACAGGCAAACGGACGGACGGACGGATTATTTTTAGGTGTTACAAACAGAATGACGAAATTAGTATACCCCCAAACCTATGGTGGAGGGTATAGAAAGGAGACCCCTTATCATTGCGCTTAGACTGGAATTGGACTGCACTCATTGATATGTGAGAATTTTGTCCCTATTCCTTAGAGAAATATTCATGGGCAAAATTTGCAATTTGCAATTTACCTAACTTACTGGCTACTTGATGCGTTATGATATTTTATATATCTGAACAATTAATATCTCAAGTCTCTTCCTATCTTAAAGACTGGAAAGCTATACCAGACGAAGCCCACAAATTTAGGTTTCCATGCGTTGTGGTTTTAATATTTCTTATTTTTAATTTGAAATTTAATTGTTATTTGCTTTACTTGCTGCTTTTAAGAATTTCAAAATTTTATTTATTCAGCTCTTAAAAGTTCTGTTTCTATTATTTCGAATACAAGAGCTATACCACCTGTTTCTTTCTGCCATTCTCCATAGAATCCCATTCACCAGCGCCCAGTTCTCACATTAATCTTTAGTTTTTAATGTATTAAATTTTTTTATTCCTCTATAATCTCCATATGGAACGTGTAATTTTGTAGTTTTTATAATGGAAGCCATAAAAAAAAATAACTAGACACTATACGTTAATGATCATCACTTAATAAAGTACCCTGTGTGTGTGTGTGTGTTTGGTTACTTTTTCTAGTTTATGGTTCTTAGACATAAAAAGACCATCATTGTTTGCCATTCTAGTGTTCCGCTCAAAATGGATTTTTAATTTTCAACGGTCAAGCAGCAGTCAAGTTTGTTGAATTTACATAAATGACGTAGTAAATACACCCCCATAGATCCGCCCTAGAACTTTGATAATTACAAGCTTCTTACGTAGATGTCCATTAACGAGAAGAAAAAACATTCACAAAATGTATGCCCATATTCATTTGGCCGCTGCCTCCTGCTTAGGAAGTCCAATTTTGGCTAGAGATTAGAAGAAAAAAAATTAACAAAAACTACCGAAATTCGGCCACCTACTGGTCTATGAATGGACGCCACATGAGATTTTTTCATATTCATCATCATCGAATGATGATGTTGTTGGTTGTAATTTAACAACTTACAAACGGTACTGCTATGGTATAAGGCATTAATTTATGATGAAAAATTTTTGAAGATTTTATTTTTATAAAAATTTTATTTCTTAATAATTGTTTAGAAAGTTTTGTCAAAATTGTATTTTTATAGAAAATTTTGTCAAAATTTTATTTTTATAGAAAATTTTGTCAAAACTTACTTTTATAGAAAATTTTTTCAAAATTTTATTTTTACAGGAAATTTTGTCAAAATTTTATTTTTATAGAAAATTTTTTGACAAAATTTTATTTTTATTGAAAATTTTGTTCAAATTTTATTTTTATAGAAAATTTTATGAAAATTTTATTACTATAGAAAATTTTGTCAAAATTTTATTTTTATAGAAATATTTCCCCAAATTTTATTTCTATAGAAAATTTTTTCAAAATTTTATTTCTATAGAAATTTTTTTTAAATTTTATTTCTATAGAAAATTTTTTCAAAGTTTTATTTCTATAGAAAATTTTATTGTTATAGAAAATTCTGTTAAAGTTTTATTTTTATAGAAAGTTTTGCTAAAAATTTTACTTTTATAAAAAATTTCGTCAAAATTTTAATTTTTTAAAAAATTTTGTCAAAATTTTATTTTTATAGAAAATTTTGTCAAAATTTAATTTTTATAAAAAATTTTGTCAAAGTTTTATTTTTAAAGAAAATGTTGTCAACATTTTATTTTTATAGAAAACTAGCTGGAAAGGGCCCGCTCCGCTGCGCCTTCTTGTTTTATCTGAGTCCTATACAGGCATGGTCAGGAAATATGTTCTGTTTTGGGGTGCTGGTGCGGCCTCTCAGATAATTCTCCCCAATGCGGATATCATTTTAGTGCTCTATTCCCAAATAACCTTTATTTGCGCCTTACATTGTTATGGTCGGTAAATATATTCGGTATGGGATTCAGATTCATGCTCTAGTCTCAAATATCTTTCATTTAAGCCCCATATTGTCATTAGTGATTTGTATTTCCATTTGGCGGGTTTTGGAGGGGGTGCAGCCCCCTAGATATCTCACCCTGAATAAGGATACCATATTTCTGTTTTTAAGTTATTATGAACACACTTAATTTCACTTAAATCGCCCACACACCTCCGAGATCTGGCCTTTTTAAAAATAAGGGTAAGGCCAATTAAATTTTGGATATTAGATCTACTTCTTTCTCTTGGTTTCGGTGATGGATTGGAGTTGCCAAACCCTTTGCCCGAAAGTGGATATCAGATTCATACTCTACTCCCAAAAACCACATTTGAGCTACATATTGCTATAGTCGGTATATATGTGTGGTTTAGGAGGAGTTCATGAGGTGAGACGTCACTGAAACACTTGGTCATAAAACAGATTTCAGATTGGAGGGCAACGGGCCTCGTTCAGATCCACACCAATATTTTTTTTTTGTATTGGTAATCTACATTCAAAATCATATTTCAAAGCTACCACTTGGGATACCACATTTTTAAAGATCCGTAGGTCCTCCTGTGCCCATCCCAGTTTGAGGGTTAAAAGTGAACTCTACTACCAAAGACCTTTTATTGCTGTCCTATTCTATCCTGATCAGCCTTCATATATTATTATGAATTTTTTAGTTTTTTTGTTAGTATAGGGGGAAGGGAATTGCCCTTTGGCACATCCTTTCCTTTGAGTACAATATATTCTCGGTCGTCCCACATGACAGTTTGGTGTTGTTTTTATTGGGAGGACAGGGTCGGTCTTCCCGACGCTAAGACCCAAAAGACAATTTATTTGAGTACTTTATTGCCGCGATATACATGTCCTGCTGAATGGCTGGACGTGACCCAGATACTTGGGTCCTTATCTAAACATTAGATTTGACTTGTACTCTCATATACCTTTCTTTTAATTCCCATATTATCTCGACCGAACTACACGTCCTATTTAAGGGTATTTAGTGGGTGGACTGGACCCGGACTCTGCCAAATGTGTATACCAGATTAGTAGTCAACTCCCAAAGACCATTAATTTGATATCCATTTTGTGACGTTAGACATTCATGCCCATTTTGGAGGTTTTTAAGGTTGGGGAGCCCCATAGACTCCTTGGACCAAAATTCTTATAACAGATGTGTACTCAACTTCCAAACACCTTTTATTTGATAGCCATGTTGTCCCAATCGGTAAATATGTCCTGTTGAGGGGTGGGGAGGCACCGCAACACCAGGGAATAGATAGACAGATGTGTACTCAACTTCCAAACACCTTTCATTTGATAGCCATGTTGTCCCAATCGGTAAATATGTCCTGTTGAGGGGTGGGGAGGCACCGCAAACACCAGGGAATAGATTTGTATACCAGATTCGTACTCGACTTTCAAATACCTTCCATTTGATATCCATACTGTCACAATTGGTAAATATGTCCCGCTGGGGGGGGTTTTTGGGGGTGGGAAGGCACCTCAGACACCAAAGAATAAATGTTTATGTTAGATTTGTACTCAACTTTTGAATACCTTTCATTTGATACCCATATTGCCCATACTGGCGAAAGAATGCTGTTGGGGGGGTGGGGACCCCCCGAACACTTAGATTCAAATTTGTATACCAAATTCGTACTCTACTCTTAAATACCTTTCATTTGATACCCATATTGCCCAATCGGTAAACTTGTCCGTTCGGGTGGGTTTTGGGATGGGGCGTCCCTCCAGGTTATTTGGCCCCGACATTTTATACAAATGTCGTGCTTTTGAGGTACCATGAGGTAGCATACAAAATTTGGCTTAAATCGGTACACCCATCTCCGAGATCTGGCGTTTTTGAAAATTGTGGTAAGGGGGAGGGTCTATGTACCTAGCGAGTCGTCCCAAGCCCAAAAGTCCTGCCAAAAATCAAGATGGCCGGATCGGGACAATATGGGACTCAAATAAAAGGTTTTCGGGAGTGGAATACGAATATGGTGTCAAAAATTGGATCCTAGTACCTAGGCGTCGCCCTAAGTATTCCGCCCAAAAAAAAGTCGACCGATTGGGACAATATAGGATTCAAATGAAAGGTATGCGGGAGTAGAGTATGAATGTGATATTAAAAACTGGATCCAAATATCTAGGGAACGGTCTCAGGCCCAAAACCGCGCCAAAAACAATGCCTAAAATCAAAGTGGACCGATCGGGACAATATGGGACTCCAATGAAAGGTATTCGAGAGTAGAGTACGAATATGATGTAAAAAATTGAATGCAAGCACCTAAGGTGCCGCCCCAAGCCGAAAACCACACAAAAGGTACCGCCCAAAATCAAAAGTAGATCGATCGCAATTTCCAAGGGGCCAACCAAAAACCCTCCTAAGTGAGCACATTAGACGATAATGATAATATGGGGCTCATATAAAAGATATTCGGAAGAAGATTACGATTAAGTGATAGGCGGTCGCCTACCTCTCAAAACACCTCCCAAAATGTGAATATTTGTCAATCATGACTATATGGGGTTCAATTTAAGGTATTTGTTAGTAGATAAACCAATTGTACTGGGGAGATCCATATGGTAGTAAGTAAGGAACTTATTTTTCCCTAATGAGCAGTAGCAGGGAGGGCCGAGTACACGTAGTTTTTTATAGATTTTTTTTTTCAAAATTTTATTTTATTTTATTTTTTTTATTTTAACATATTTTTTAGCGGAGCTGTATGAAAATCAAAATGTGTTCAATATTGTTACTGACAGCTTTCTTCGTGTGTTTTCTCATTTAGACTATTTTTCTCTAAGGTGAATTGTCATTGATGATTGATTGGGTAGTTTGCCGAAGATGACCGCTGATGAAGGTATGGAATCCCAGAATCTGCAGTCCGGTTAACCTATCGAACAAATTTGAGTTAAAACCAAATGGTGCTTTTATTAATAAATAAAATCACTCAAGGTTGTCAACTAATAAATAAGTTGGACATCCATTGGTTTGGTAGTTACCCTTGTGGTAAATGGCAGCCAAAAATAACTGATTTGAACTCATAGACAATTGCAAATTTTTGCAAATTTTGCCCATGAACATTCCACTAAGGAACAGGGGCAAATTTCTCACATATCAATGAGTGCAGTCCGATTTAAGTTTTAACCTTTAACCTTCTTAAAGCCGAGTGCGAACAGCGCGCCACATTGCGACAGCTTTTTGGAGGGAAGTTTTACATTGCTTGGTACCTCACAAATTTTGCCACCATTAGAAGGGGAAAACCATCATTGAAAATTTTTTCAGATCGTCTCGCCAGGATTCGAACCCAGACGTTTAGCGTCATAGGCGGACATGCTAATCTCTGCTCTACGGTGGCCTCCGCTGCGCTGATGTCACATTTGTGCACTGCACGTATTCATGATATGCACACCGCGATGACAGTTAACAATAATTCATTGACCGAAGAAATGTTGTTGGATTTGACGCAATTTCTCCAGGACTGACAATTTGAGTAACTTAAATCTTTGCTATTCGAAAAATGTTGTTACTGACAATGCTGTGGTTTTTGTTTGAGTGTAGCATATAAAAATTTTGGCTTTACCAATTTTTTTTTTTGTATTTTAGATTTCAAATTATTGTTTGATTTTTTTAGACAAACTTGTCCAAATCCCAGAAAATTCTCTGGTTCTATCCATTAAATTTTCCTTTCCCCCTTACCAAATATCAAATTCCAAATCATCACTAGTCTTCAATTGTTTCTTTTTCGGCTCATCATCAGAAAATAATAAAAAAAAGCAGCACAATGAACTTTCATTTGCCCTCCACTTCATCGAATTCAAATAAAGCGAACAAAAAACGCATAACAAAATTCTTACATTGACCGCTAATTTTTGATGAGTCTTTTGTTTGCATTTCCAATACAGAGGTCATTGAACGACAAGTGGCCACTGTGGTGTTGCCTAATTTTCCGAGTGGAGGGCATGCCAGTCAGTCAGAGGGCCAACTAGCACTCTGCATGCCACTCTTCAGTATTTCATTGATTGAAATGAAATTCTCATCATTATTTTGATTAAATAAAAAAAAAAAAAACACAGATACATTGATTGATACAAAAGATATTCCCTGCGAATGAAAAGTTGAAATTGTAATCATCAAATGAAAAATAAGAAAAATGAGGCAAAAAGTTTTACTAATTAAGAGTTTTTTTTTTCTACAATGTTAATAAAATTTTCTTTTTTGTCTTCTTTTCAGGTGAGTTTTCAATATTTCGCTTTTAAGTGTGAGTACTTAGATAATAACTTTTTATTTCCAAAATTTCCCTATGACTGTCATAATATTCTACGGCACCGTTACCAAAAATGTATCTGGTCAAAATTTGTTAGAGTTCTCTTTGTAACATGCAAAAATCAGCTATTGGGTTGCCCAAAAAGTAATTGCGGATTTTTTAAATGAAAGTAAATGCATTTTTAATAAAACTTAGAATGAACTTTAATCAAATATACTTTTTTTACACTTTTTTTCTAAAGCAAGCTAAAAGTAACAGCTGATAACTGACAGAAGAAAGAATGCAATTACAGAGTCACAAGCTGTGAAAAAATTTGTCTTCGCCGACTATATGAAAAATCCGCAATTACTTTTTGGGCAACCCAATACAAAATGCAATAACTTGCAACAACAGCAAAAAAATTAAGTTTATTCATCTGATAAAGGCGATTGCAAAGTGTTACCCCAAACAAATTTTCTACTTACTTTAAGGATTTTTTAAACTAATTTTCCTAATTTTAAAGAAAAAATTTCCTTCGATGCAAGATTTTTTACTTGGTATTAAATTTAAGGAAAAAATTTCCTTTAGTTAAGGATTTTTTTTTCTTGATATTAAGACATTTTTATCCTGATATAATATATATAAAGTAGATTCATTGAGATCCTTAGCTTACTCTCGAAAAAAAAACTTCTTAGCTAAAAACATTTTTTTTACCTTCAATTTGTTTTAAATTCCATCTGTTTTACATACCTTCTTCTTCATAATGTCAACACTGCCAACTGCAAGTCTTCATCAGCCTTACTGCATTTTCAGAAATGCCATTTACATGAACTTTAAAAAAATGTTTAAAGGTTACGGCTTGCCGCTTTAAAGACTACCACCCAAGAGCATGCAACCACCCAAAGCAAACTTCCAAAGAACCATTCAAATAACACGCGAATGAACATTTCCTTAACCCATTCTATGAAGCACAAAACCTAGAAATCCAAAACAAGCTCTCCTCTTTGCCTTCATTATAGGAGAAGGAAGATTTAATGGCTGACTTGGAGTGGTGGGGGAGACAAGGGAAGGAAGGCCACAAATACCGGTTAACGATTGGGCAAAAGTCGAAAATGTCTTAAGTGGCGAAAAAGTGTGCCACAACTTAAAGAACAACAACAACGACGAATCGACAAAAAAACATGGTGGTAAATGCATTTGCAAGAAGTGCACATTAAACTACAGTTCCGTTCCTCATAGTTTTCACAACTTTTTTTGCATATCAGTTAAGGAATTGGAATGAATGTTCAAAGACCAGTGCACAATGGGTTGGAATTAAAAATGTGATGATAAAATATTTAAGGAATAAAAAAAGTCATAAAATTTAGGCCATAGGAGGCCACCGTATTGCAAAGGATAGGTTGTCCACGTATGACGCTGAACGGCTGGGTTCGAATCCGGGCGAGACCATCAAAAGCAAGTAAAAGAGTGCTAAGTTCGACCGGGTCGAATCTTATATACCCTCCACCATGGATCGCATTTGTCGAGTTCTTTTCCCGGTATCTCTTTTAAGGCCAATAAAGGATAAAAGAAAAGAATTGGAGCTATATCAAGTTGTGGTCCAATTCGGACCATGAATGTTGGAGACCCTAGTAAAAGTCATTGTGTAAAATTTTAGCTAAATCGAATAAGAATTGCGCCATTTAGTGGCTGAAGAGGTGAAAAAGGGAGATCGGTTTATTGGGGAGCTGTATTAGACCGACTAAGACCATATTTGAAACGTATGCTGAAAGTCATGGGAGAAGCCGTTGTACAAAATCTCCAATCGGATAATAATTGCGCCCTCTTGAGGCTCAGAAAGTCAAGATCCCAGATCGGTTTATATGGCAGCTATATCAAGTTGTGGTCCGATTTGAACCATATTTAACACAGTTCTTGGAAGTCATAACAAAACAAGTCATGTCAAATTTCAGCCTAATCGGTTAACAATTGCGCTCTCTATAGGCTCAAGAAGTCAAGACCCCAGATCGGTTTATGTGAAAGCTATATCAGGTTATAGACCAATTTTAATCATACATAGCATATTTTTTGTAAGTCATAACAAAGCATCTCAAGCAAAATTTCAGCCAAATCGGGAATAAATTGCGCCCTCTAGTGGCTCAAGAAATTAAGATCCAAGATCGGTCTATATGGCAGCTATATCAAAACATGTACCGATATGACCCATTTGCAATCCTAACCGACCTACACTAATAAGAAGTATTTGTGCAAAATTTCAAGCGTCTAGCTTAACTCCTTCGAAAGTTAGCGTGCTTTCGACAGACAGACAGACGGGCGGGCGGACGGATGGACAGACGGACGGACATGCCTAGATCGACTTGAAATGTCATGACGATCAAGTATGTATATACTTTATGGGGTCTCAGACGAATATTTCGTGGAGTTACAAACAGAATGACAAAATTAGTATACCCTCATATTATGGTGGAGTGTATAAAAATCAATTTGTATTTGTCGGATTGTTTTTTCATGAAATTTTCACTGATGGTGAACTATGATCCCCTGGTGAAAATAGGCTACTACATTTTTTGATATCTGAAGGGGGGGCGGACCCTCCCCCTTGTCCAAATTTTCAAAAACGCCAGATGTCGGTGATGGGTATTGCGCTTTAAGGGAAATTTTGTGTGCTCTCTTAGAGTAACCTAAAAATAAAAATTTGCTAACCAAAATTCGGATGGGGTACCTTGGGAGCCGCCCCACCACCAAAACCTACCAAATATGTATTTAGACCAATCACGGCAATATGGGACTCAAATGAAAGGTATTTAGGATAAGAAAACGTATCTGATATCCAGTTGTTGCACCAAATCTTAAAGAGATCATTCCAAACCCCAAAACTTCCTCAAATCAGACTTATAGACCGACCATGGCAATATGGGACTGAAATGAAAGGTATTTGCGAGTAGAAAACGAATCTGATATCCAAATGTGGGACCAAATATCTGGGGGTCCACCCCTTCCCCAAAACCCCTCTCAAACAGGACTTACTTACTGACCATAGCAATATGAGGCTTATGTTAAAGATATTTAAGTGTAGAATATGAATTTGATATTCAAATGTGTGATCCGTATAGACTCAAAAATGGCTGAACCGATTACCTCGAAATTTTTACAGATTGTGTAGGTTGGTCTGGAAGGAAACATAGGCTATATAATTTTTTGATTTTAAAAGGGGGGCGGACCCTCCCCCTTATCCCAAAAGTACTGCCCACAAATAAAAGTAGACCGATCGAAACAATATGGGACTCAAATGAAAGGTATTCAGGAGTAGACAACGAATTTCATATTAAATATCGGCTCAATGTAACTGGGGACCGCCCCAACCCCAAAACCAACTAAAATAGGTTTATTAAATGATCATGACAATATGGGACTCAAATGAAAGGTATTTGGGAGTAGTTTACGAATATGGTCAGGAAGGAGGAATCGGCTTCAAAATTTTTTGATATCAGCAATTGGCGGACCCTGCCCCGTTCCCCAAAAACACCACCAAAAAACAAAAGTGCACCGATAAGGCCGAATGAAAATTGTGCGGGAGTAGATAACGAATCTGGCATAAAAATTCGAAGTATTGGGGTTCACCCCACCCTCACAAAAACGCCCAAAATTTACACATTACGGTTTGTTTGTTCCGTATAGACTAAAAAATGGCGGAACCGATTTTCTCGAAATATTCGCTTATTATGTAGGTTGGTCCTGAAGGAAACATAGGCTATATAATTTTTTGGTGTCGGAAGGGGGACGGACGCTCCCCCTTATGCCAAAAATACAACCCAAAATCATAAGTGAACCGATCGGGACAATATAGGTATCACATGAAAGATATTGGAGAGTAGAATACGAATATGGTATTAAAATTTGGGTCTAAGTACCCATCGAGCTGCCCCAAGCCCAAAACTCCCCCATATAGATATATTGGACGTTCAGGTCAATATGGGGCTAAAATGAAGAGTATTCGGGAGGAGATTACGAATCTGACTTACAAAATCAAATCGAAGTATAGGGGGTCACCCCACCCCCCAAAACCGCCCCAAATGGGCATATGACCCATCATTACTGTATGGGACTCGGTTTGTTCCGTAGAATTAATAAGGGCTGAACGGACTTGCTTAAAATTTTCACAGATTGTGTAGGTTTGGAATGGGGCGGACCCTCCCCCTTACCCCAAAAAGGCCACACAAAGCCAAAAGTGGACCGATATGGGTATCAAATGAATGGTATTGGAGACTAGAAAACGAATTTTGTATTAAAATTTGGATCCAAGTACCCAGCGGGTCCCCCCCCAACACCGAAACTCCTCTAAACAGATATATTCGAAGTTCATGTAAATATGGGACTCAAATGAAAAGTATTCGGCAGTTACAAATATAGCATACAAAATTAGGGCCAGGTAATGGGAGGAAGCCCCACCCCCTAATACCCCCAAATGGGCATATTAGCCGACCATGGCTATGTGGGACTCAAATAAAAGATATTTGCGAGTAGATTACGAATAAGGCAATGAAATTTGCATTCAAGTCCAGGTGGCGCTTTTCTTTCCAAAAATACGTCAAATAGGTTAATTGACCCACTATGGTATTTGAGAGTAGAAAACGAATTTGATGTACAATTTTCGAGCCAAGTGTTTGGGGGTTCGCCCTACAGCACCCTAAATCAAACTGAACTGAACTTCCGACTATGGCAATGTAGAGCTTAAATCAGTGATATTTGGGAGTAAGGAACGAAATTGATATTTATTTTCAGGGCAAAGTGCCGGTGGCCGCCCCAGCCCCAAAACACCGTCCAAACGGTTCATGTTTACCAACCGTGGCAATATGGGGCTTAAATTAAAGGGATATGGGAGTGGAGCACGAATTTGATATCCATATTTGAGACGAAATGACTAAGGCGACATTCTTCCCCTAAAAAGCCCTTCTCATTACCCTAATATTTAAAAACACCAAGTCTCGGAGTTTGGTAATGTGATTAGTTCGAAATCTTTTTGCATTCTCACAGTCACCAAAAACGAGACATGGTTTCTATTGTTGGGGTCGGGTACCTCGTGGACCATCCAAAACCCGCCAAATGGATATATATACCAATCACGACAATATAGAGCTCAAAGGTGCTTGAGATACAAAAAAGAATTTGATATCAAATTGAAGTGCCAAGTGTTTGGGAAGCCGCCATAATCCCAAAATGCCTCCCAATTATATAAAAGCTATTTGGGCTAGAAATTTATTGATTTTCGGGAATTTATTGCCCATTTTCGAGACAAAGACCCTGGGGTCCACCCCACCCTAAAACAGAACCTATTGGGCCACCCCACCCCCGAAATACCCCCTAAATCGGAAATATTTACCAATACGGAATTATAGGACTCAAAAGAACGGCATTTTGGGATTAGAGTGAAAATTTGCCCTGGAACCGTTCAGGGGCATACTTCTCATACATCAATGAGAGTGCTTTAAGCTTAAACTCAATGATAAGCGACCGAGTCCAAAAGGCGTGCCAAAGTGCGACGCCTCTTTGGGGAGAATTTATTACATGACCATGCATAGCAAATGTCCCCAGTATTAAGAAGGGATAACCCCTGCTTTAAATTTTGTCCGATGTTCTCGCCAGAATTCGAACGCGGGCATTCAGCGTCTAGGCGGATATAGGCTACAGTTGCACGAATTCGATATCCCCATTCAGGGCGAAGTGTCCCATCCTAAAAAGATATTCGAGAGTTAAAGAAGTCGCAGCGGAGCGGGCCCGGTTCGGCTAGTACTCACATATTAATCAGTGCTGTCCGATTTATTTTTAAGGTCAACGATCTGTGTATGTTTCCAGTTTAATGGCAGATCTAAAGCTGAGGATTAGCCTTAGAATGTTCTCTGATATCATGTTCTTTGCTACTGCAAACTCCACTTGAGAGTAGAGGCAGCCCACGAGTCCACTAGCTGTCAGGCGACTTGGTCTGCAGAGGCTTCCGACGAAGGGAGTTTATTGGGTAATCCATTATCGGGTTTCTCTTCGTGGAGTCTTAATTTTCCGGCCGTTGGACCAAAGATATTATCTCTTGCATCTGCGGGATAGCGTTCGTGTGTTTTCTCTAGGCGTTGCTTAAATTTATCATTGGTCTATTGGACTTTGTCTTCATGGCGGCTTTAGAACAGCGCGTCATTCTTCGGTGTTGTGGTGATTTGTTCATTTTCTTTCTATGTTGTAGTACATCCCACTGTGCTTTGTCTGCGTTTTTCCAAACTTGTGTCTGGTGCAATTCTTGATGGAAATTGAGAAATAATCACAAATTCTTATGCTGCCGGTTGTTGGTGTATTGGTGTATAGGCCATATTTCCCCTCATTTCTTGGGCCATTGCATAGGCCATCCGACCAATAGAGCCTCAAACCAGCCAGGCAACGAACTAGCACCTCATCAAGTGTTTTTTCTTTAACTAAAGTTGTTCTAGCAATGTTTTTTATTTTCAATTTAAAGCGGTCGCTGTATGATTATACAGTGAATATTTTTTTCCCTAACAATGTTGAGGCTTTAGATTTTTTCCTACTTTTTGCAAGTAATACCAAAAGTTTACAGTTCTAATCATGGCTATAACTTCCTCATCTGTCTATGCCATGGCGTATGATTGGTATTCTTTTGACCACCGACTGCTGTAGCCAAATCAATGGCGTCAGGTCTGGGACTTCAGGATCAACTAGTTTTTGGTGTCTGGTTAGATGGTGTTTTGCTCATTCTTGACCAACTTTTTCAACTTGTTCTTCGTTCACATGGCCCACCATTGAGTATAGCAAAATTATTGGCTAAGAAAGAAATCTAGCGGTGTTGTTGGTGGTGCAATCTCACTCACTGCTGACTTGCAACAGCATCTCATGCCATGCCATCCCATCGCATTGCCTCGTCATACTTGCTGGTCTTGCTGAGTTTGTTAATTTGTATGTCTTTGCTAAAGTTGTTCAATGGCATTTCTTTCTGGCCAAAAATTAGGTTAAACCATCAAATAAATATTTCACCATGTTCTTGGTGTTGTTGCTCTTGCTATTCGATGTTCATGAGACATAAATAGCATGGTTGTTGTAGCTCAGCTCAGTGGGTCTTTTTTTTTATAGCATTTTAGTTAATTTAGGTCAAGTCTTACTTTTCTTTACTGCCTGCGACATGAAATGGGGTTTCTAATAGGCTTTTATGTAGTTGTAGGACTTGATTTTACATATCCACAGTTGTAAGGAATTCGAGTACAGTTAGCATTCTTTATGGATGGAGCAAATTAACCAATATGACAGATTCAGTTTTTGGTTTAGTAATAAACAAAATCGCTACTGGCTCATTGAGCAAATTTTAAATGGGGCAATTGATATTCAGGACATCTTTTATCCGACCATTTATAAAATTTCACAAAACTTTCTCTAAGGACAAAATTTCACGAATATTTTGTGAAATTATTTTTAAAGACAAAATTTCACGAAATTTTTTCTAAAGACAAAATTTCATAAAATTTTTTCTAAAGACAAAATTTCACAAAATTTTTTCTAAAGACAAAATTTCACGAAATTTTTTCTAAAGACAAAATTTCAAGAAATTTTCTCTAAAGACAAAATTTCAAGAAATTTTCTCTAAAGACAAAATTTCAAGAAATTTTCTCTAAAGACAAAATTTCAAGAAATTTTCTCTAAAGACAAAATTTCAAGAAATTTTCTCTAAAGACAAAATTTCAAGAAATTTTCTCTAAAGACAAAATTTCAAGAAATTTTCTCTAAAGACAAAATTTCAAGAAATTTTCTCTAAAGACAAAATTTCAAGAAATTTTCTCTAAAGACAAAATTTCAAGAAATTTTCTCTAAAGACAAAATTTCAAGAAATTTTCTCTAAAGACAAAATTTCAAGAAAATTTCTCTAAAGACAAAATTTCAAGAAATTTTCTCTAAAGACAAAATTTCAAGAATTTTTTTCTAAAGACAAAATTTCAAGAATTTTTTTCTAAAGACAAAATTTCACGAAATTTTTTCTAAAGACAAAATTTCATGAAATTTTTTCTAAAGACAAAATTTCATGAAATTTTTTCTAAAGACAAAATTTCATGAAATTTTTTCTAAAGACAAAATTTCATGAAATTTTTTCTAAAGACAAAATTTCATGAAATTTTTTCTAAAGACAAAATTTTATGAAATTTTTTCTAAAGACAAAATTTCATGAAATTTTTTCTAAAGACAAAATTTCATGAAATTTTTTCTAAAGACAAAATTTCATGAAATTTTTTCTAAAGACAAAATTTCATGAAATTTTTTTTAAAGACAAAATTTTACGAAATTTTCTCTAAAGACAAAATTTCACAAAATTTTCTTTAAAGACAAAATTTTACGAAATTTTTCTTAAAAACAAAATTTCACGAAATTTTCTCTGAAGACAAAATTTCACGAAATTTTTTCTAAAGACAAAATTTCACGAAATTTTTTCTAAAGACAAAATTCAAGAAATTTTCTCTAAAGACAAAATTTCAAGAAATTTTCTCTAAAGACAAAATTTCAAGAAATTTTCTCTAAAGACAAAATTTCAAGAAATTTTCTCTAAAGACAAAATTTCACGAAATTTTTTCTAAAGACAAAATTTCACGAAATTTTCTCTAAAGACAAAATTTCAAGAAATTTTCTCTAAAGACAAAATTTCAAGAAATTTTCTCTAAAGACAAAATTTCAAGAAATTTTCTCTAAAGACAAAATTTCAAGAAATTTTCTCTAAAGACAAAATTTCAAGAAATTTTCTCTAAAGACAAAATTTCAAGAAATTTTCTCTAAAGACAAAATTTCAAGAAATTTTCTCGAAAGACAAAATTTCAAGAAATTTTCTCTAAAGACAAAATTTCAAGAAATTTTCTCTAAAGACAAAATTTCAAGAAATTTTCTCTAAAGACAAAATTTCAAGAAATTTTCTCTAAAGACAAAATTTCAAGAAATTTTCTCTAAAGACAAAATTTCAAGAAATTTTCTCTAAAGACAAAATTTCAAGAAATTTTCTCTAAAGACAAAATTTCAAGAAATTTTCTCTAAAGACAAAATTTCAAGAAATTTTCTCTAAAGACAAAATTTCAAGAAATTTTCTCTAAAGACAAAATTTCAAGAAATTTTCTCTAAAGACAAAATTTCAAGAAATTTTCTCTAAAGACAAAATTTCAAGAAATTTTCTCTAAAGACAAAATTTCAAGAAATTTTCTCTAAAGACAAAATTTCAAGAAATTTTCTCTAAAGACAAAATTTCAAGAAATTTTCTCTAAAGACAAAATTTCAAGAAATTTTCTCTAAAGACAAAATTTCACGAAATTTTTTCTTAAGATAAAATTTCACGAAATTTTCTCTAAAGACAAAATTTCACGAAATTTTTTCTAAAGACAAAATTTCACGAAATTTTTTCTAAAGACAAAATTTCACGAAATTTTTTCTAAAGACAAAATTTCACGAAATTTTTTCTAAAGACAAAATTTCACGAAATTTTTTCTAAAGACAAAATTTCACGAAATTTTTTCTAAAGACAAAATTTCACGAAATTTTTTCTAAAGACAAAATTTCACGAAATTTTTTCTAAAGACAAAATTTCACGAAATTTTTTCTAAAGACAAAATTTCACAAAATTTCACGAAATTTTCTCTAAAGACAAAATTTCACGAAATTTTTTCTAAATACAAAATTTGGCGAAATTTTTCCTGAAGACAAAATTTTACCAAATTTTTTCTAAAGAAGAAATTTCATGAAATTTTCTCTAAAGACAAAATTTCACGAAATTTTTTCTTAAGACAAAATTTCACGAAATTTTTTCTAAAGACAAAATTTCATGAAATTTTCTCTAAATAAAAAATTTGACGAAATTTTTTCTTAAGACAAAATTTCACCAAATTTTTTCTAAAGACAAAATTTCACCAAATTTTTTCTAAAGACAAAATTTGACGAAATTTTTTTGGATGCTTCAACGCATCTTCCTTCTTCTATTCTGGTATCACAATGGGTGAAAACGTCTAAGTGAGTCTGATGGCAGACTGCCACTTAAATCTAACCTAACCTAACCACCGCCGAAAAATTTTTCTTATGTTCTCGCCAGGATTTGAACCTAGGCGTTCAGCGTCATAGGCGGTCATGTTGACCTCTGCGCTGCGATGTACTCCAAATTGTATCTACATTTTTGAAATCAATATATGCTATCCAAATTTTCTCGAAAACTCTTCACTTTTCGCAAGATTCCTACTGTTACCATCTACTATTGACGTACATCTGAAAAAATTGCATAAAATCTGAAATTTTACGAAAGCTTATGGTTAGAGTAAATTTCATTAAAATTTTGTGTTTAGAGAATATTTTATTGACTTTTATTCGTAGTTGTTGTTGTTTTGATAGCCACATTTTCATGTGGAGGTGGCTACCCTCGTTAAACTCCTGTAGGTGAGCAAGCTCGTTCCGGTCCAAAGGACCAATCGCCGCGGGAACAGAGTGGCCATTGGTGATTTAAAGGCTCCAATAACTCACCTTGCCATATTGAGCATCGTAGGCACTCAGTATATGTGCAAGAGCCATTGCCGCGCGACCTCTCACTGAGACTCTCCTCTCGATATCGCTGATTGTCCCCGACTGCCGTTGCAGCTACTCCGTATGAAGCATTCCACTCTCCGCAACCTGTGGACGCGCCCGGTAGCTCGCAACTAAGCTTATCGTGACAGCAATGAACACCACACAGATCGGACCTTAATTTTCCAGCCGTGTGGTGCTCACAGCTATCCCGTGCCGGGTTTTTTCGTAGTAGTTGGGCACAGTAGGAATCCTGCAATTAATTAAATAGAGATTTTGAGAATTTTTTTAATATCGGAGGTAAATTTTAAAAATTTGAGAAAATTTTTAAGAATTTTAATCTCTATTGAAATTTTAATTGATTTTCGTCCAAAGTAGATGGGGACAGTAGGTTTTTATTTGTTGTTGAATTAAAAATTTCTTTAAAATTTGTCTTTTGAACAAATTTCATTGACTTTCATCCATAGTAGGTAGGGTCAGTGGAAATCGTGCAATATGGGAAATGGAGATTTTAAGACATTTTAAGTTTAATTTTCATTGAAATCTTGTTTTTACCAAAAATTTAATGGACGTCTTGTCTGTAGAGAATATTTACAGGTCGATTATGGATTGCAACCCAACTTCAGTTGAGTTGCCAACGACCAAATTTGTTACAGAAATTTCCATTTCTCTATTAAATTGCATATGTTTTTACAATTTACTTAGCAGCCGAATGCTCAAAACGCTGATATGGAATAAAATTGAAAAAATTTTTTTCGAATTTTTACGAATTTTTATATAATTGGGCGACCATCCATAATCGATTTCTTAATTGATTATCGTCCATAGTATGTGGGGACAGTTGAGATATTCTCATTAGCAGAGTGGCAAAATTTTGTATAAAAGTTGGTGATGGTGTCTTTTTGAAATTGAGAAATTTTGTTTTTGAAAAAAGTTAAGTCATTTTCCCCCATAGTAGATTGGGACAGTAGGAATGTTACGATTTATAGAGTGAAGAAATTTTGTGTAGCAAGCGTTGATTTTTGGAAATTGCTTAGAAATGATGTCTTAAAATATTTTTTTTGAAATTTTAAGTTTTGCCTTTAGCAAAAATTTCATTGATTTTCATCCAGTAGGAATCTTGGGGACAGTAGGAATCTTGTCATTAGAAGAGTGAAGAAATTTTGAATAACAGTTTTTTAAGTTGTCTTTTTGAATTTAATCAAGTTTGTCTTTAGAAAAAAAAAATCACTAGTAGGTGGGGGCAGTAGGAATCTTCTCACTAGAAGAGTGAAGAAATTTTTAATAACAGTTTTTTATGTTGTCTTTTTAAATTTAATCAAGTTTGTCTTTAGAAAAAATTCACTGTTTTTCGTCTACAGTAGGTGTGGACAGTCGGAAGTTATCTCTTTGTGTGCTGATTTTAAATGATGACGTAGAAATTGTTTCTTAGTCATTCTTGATCGCTTTGACGTTCTGAGTCAATCAAGCCATGTCCGTCCGTCTGCCGAAATCACGAAAGAGGTCGAAAGCGTAAAGTTAGCAGTTTGAAATTTTGCACAGATACTTTATATTGATGTAGGTCATTGAGGATAGCAAATGGGCCATATTGGTTCAGATTTAGATATAGCTCCCATATAAACCGATATCCCGATTTGACTTCTTGAGCCCCTGGAAGCCGAAATTTTTGTCCGATTTGGCTAAAATTTTGCATCTTGTGTTTTGTTATGACTTTCAACAACAACTTAATTTATTTTATATAAATTTTTAGCAGATCCATGGTGGTGGGTTCCCAAGATTCGGCCCGGCCGAACTTAATTTTTAATTTTTTTTTTTGGTTTTCTTTAAATAAGAAATTATGTCTGTTTTTTGTCAATAATAGTTGGGGACAGTAGGAATGTTATAAATTTCATAGACATTTTGCCTTGCAAAATTTTTTTTTGGAAATTTAGATTTTCATCCATAGTCTTACTGTGGTAGAAAATGGTACAGTAGGAATATTGCGAGTAGGGGTGCAGTATTTGATAAATTTTGAATAAAGAAATCTTAGGGAAAAAAATTGACCTTGGAGAAATTGAAGTGTTATCTTCAGGAAATATTCTTTTGAAATTTGTGTCTTGGAGAAAATTTCATAAAATTCTTTCTTAAGAGAAAATACCATAAAAATTTTGTCTCTATAGAAAATTTCTTTAAAATTTTTTTCTCTTTTTTGTCTTTAGAGAGAATTTCATTGCAATTGTGGCTTTAAAGAAAACGTCATAAAAGTTTTGTCTGTGGAGAAAACTAATTAAAATGGTATCTTAAGCTTTAAATTCATTCAGGCGTTTTTTTTTCGAAATTTTCATTAATTTTCTTCGGTAGTAGTTGGGGACCGTAGGAATCCAGCAATTATGAGAATAGATAATTAAAAAACTTTTGAATAACAGGTGTTGGTTTTAAATTAAATTTAATTATTTAATGGAGCTTTTAGTGCCTCTGGGCTTGAATATTCCCCAAATTGATGAATAATATCAATTTTAGGATATTAAAATTTTTTTTGTTAAAATTCTATCAGAAAATTAAAAATTAATTATGATCATTAATTTGAAATTTGTAAATATTTTATTAAAAACCAATGATATTCATTCATCGGATGAAATCCCTCGAAGCAAAAGTAAATCATCAACTCCTTAAAGAAATTCATTGATTAACAACTTAAAGAACGCTTTTATGATTCTATTTTGTTTTAAATCTAACGGCAAATTGAAATCGTATAACATGTCATAATTGTCCACACTAAATGCCATAGCCATCATCATTAATCATCATCAGCACATGTGAAAGATATATATTGGGTTGCCCAAAAAGTAATTGCGGATTTTTCATATAGTCGGCGTTGACAAATTTTTTCACAGCTTGTGACTCTGTAATTGCATTCTTTCTTCTGTCAGTTATCGCCTGTTACTGTTGAAAAGCATATTTGATTAAAGTTCATTCTAAGTGTTATTAAAAATGCATTTACTTTCTTTTAAAAAATCCGCAATTACTTTTTGGGCAACCCAATATTTTACCTAAAGAAAAGAGAAGTACGAACTTATGACCTCTTATGGGGGAGCCATAATATAATGACGACAATCGTCTGTCAAGAAATAGCAACTCCATAGAATTCTTAGAATATTCGCAACCATCATTGTGGTGTCCCCTTTATACTGTGTGATATGGTGTGTGGTATGATCCACACAGACCACAGTCACTGGTCATAAAACATAAAATTTTAACAAAAACTAGGTATCGAAAGAAAATATTTATTTTGCAAAAAATAGAAAGAAAAAATAAAGATCCATAAAACGCATAGCTGAAGGTCATTACTGGCTAAACAAGTTTCTGTGATGTTTATTTTATTTTTATGAGATTGTCTCGATATGATGATGAAAACAATATTCCTCCAGCGGCGGCTATTAAGTGCCACCAACTGTATGGCATGATACGATAGTGGAAGCATTGAAATTGTTAGCTGAGTGCCTTTTGCATGGCCAGGTTGCTGGTAGTGCAAGCAGACAGGTAACAATGACAACATGAGTGGTCCAATGGTCTTGGAGTGGAGATTTACGAGCTTCATCTCCAAACTAACACCTTAAATATGATGCTGAAGGGGAAGGGAAAGATGAAGAGAATGCCAAGAAGTGGGAGATGGAAGGTATTGCCGCTAGGTCAAGAAGTTGCCAGTTTACCAAAATTTTTTGTATAAAAAATGTATTAAATAAAAATTTTATAGAAAATTGGTCAAAGACATTTTTTTGTTGAAAATTTATTTTACATGTGGAGAATGTTGTCCACATTTTATTTTTAGTAGAATATTTATTCAAAACTTTAGTTTAATAGAAAATTATTTCAAAATTTTAACCGAACCGGGCCCGCTCCGCTGCGCCTTCTTCGCCCTGATTGTGGGTATGGAATTCGTGCAACTGTAGCCTATGTCCGCCTATAATGCTGAACGCCTGCGTTCGAAACCTGGCGAGAACATCGGACAAAATTTAAAATAGTGATAATCCCCTCCTAATCCTTTCGACATTTGCTAGGTTCCATGCCATGCATGGTCATGTACCAAATTTTCTCCGAAGAGGTGACGCACTGCGGCACCCCGTACGGACTCGGCTATAAAAAGGTCCCTTATCATTGAGTTTATGCTTAAAGCACTCAATGATGTGTGAGAAGTTTGCCCCTGCTCGGGTCCTGGGCAAATTTTCATTCTACTCCCAAATGCCTTTCTTTTGAGTCCTATAAAAACGTTTTGGTAAATATTTCCGGTTTAGGGGGCATTTCGGGGGTGGTTTGGCCACCCAGACACTTGGTGGCCAAATACATTCAAATACATTTTAAATGAGCCCCATAATGGCATGAATCGATTGTTGTTGTTGTTGTAGCAGTTTATTGTGTTCTATCTTTCGTCTGCTTGATTCTGTTGAGTGTCAAGACCCAGGAACTCTGCGACTAAGATGGGGTGCGTCCACAGGGATCTGGGTCTGGGTCGAGTGGGTCTGGCCGGGCAGTTAAACAGGTGACGTGTATCGTGCGGTCCCTGGTTACAATCGGGACATACTTCTCTTGCACGTCGGCATCAATCCTAGCTCTGTGGAAATTGAGGTGGCTGCATCTGCCGGAACGTAATTGAATCGATAAATAAGTTCTGTTTGAGGGTGGGGTGGACCTCAGGGTCTTTGTCCCGAAAATGAGTATAAATTTCCACACCCAAATATAATTGGGAGTTATTTTGGAATGGTACGGCTCCCCACACACATGGCTCTTCAATTGGATAGCAAATTGATTTTTCCCCTCAAGCACCTATTGTTTGAGACCTATGTTGTTGCCATTGGTCTATATATCCATTAGGCGGGTTTTGGGTGGCTCCCGAGGCACCCGATCTCAACAATAGAAACCATGTTTTGTTTGAGGTGACTGTAAGAGTGCAACAAAAATTCGCATTACCAATCTTCGATATATGGTGTTTATGGTAATTAAAGATGCTTATCAGGGAAGGGATGACACCTCAGACATTTCGATTCAAGTATGGATATCACATTTGTGCTCCACTCCCAAATCCCTTTAATTTGAGACCCATATTGGCATGGTAGGTAAATATGAATAAATATATCCGATTTAGGGGTGTTCTGGGGGTTGGGATGGTCCCCCTAACACTTGGTCCCACAATTGGATATCAGATACGTTTTCTTATCCTAAATACCTTTCACTTGAGTCGCATATTGTCGTGATTGGTCTAGATATATGTTTGGTAGGTTTTAGGGTGGGGCAGTCCCCCTAGGTACCCCATCCGAAATTTGGATACCAAATTTTTATTTTTAGGCTGCTATATGAGAGCACACAAAATTTCGCTTAAATCGCACCGAGATCTGGCGTTTCTGAAAATTAGGGTAAGGGGGAGGGTCCGCCCCCCCTTCAGATATCAAAAAATTTAGTACGCTATTTTCACCACAGGATCATTATGCAACGTCTGTGAAAATTTCAAGAAAATCGGTTCAGCCGTTTCTGAGTCTATTTTTATATATAGAAAAATTTGTCAAAACTTTGGTTTCATAGAAACTTTTGTCATAATTCTTGTTTTATAGAAAATTTTGTTAATAATTTAGATTTTTTTTAGATCATTTGCCAAAATTTATGTTTTAAGATGTTGGAAAGTTTTTTAATAAAATTTTTTTAAATTTGAATTTTATGGAAAATATTGTCAAATTTTGTCGAAATTTTATTTTTGCAAAAATGTTCTCAAAATATTATTTCTCGAACACATCGAACTTATATTCGATTCTTTCTATTCATTTGAGCCCTGTTTAAAAACAAAAGCGTGCTCTACACTGTGCTCAATAGTCGTTGGGTATGTAAAGCACCTTAATCGATTTGACAAAGGTGTTGATGAAGATACATAGCGTATCAGAAATCGTGATCCACCATACCTGTCAAAATGTGTTTTGATAACAGCACACACTTGCCTTGCTCGAACTAGAATATGTTCGAAAAATCACGTAAAGATTTTAAAATAAAAGTAAAATAGCGCAAACAGACGACATTACAAAATCAAAATTTTGAAAAAAATTTTTCAAAATTTTTTTATTTGTGAAAATTTTGATCTCATGTCCTTAGAGAATATATAATTGATTTTCGTTTGTAGTAGGCGGGAACAGTAGGAATATTGTGCGTAATAAAGTAAAGACATTTTAGATAACAGGTGTTGATGTTGTCTTTTCACAATGAAGAAATTTTGTCTTAGAAAAAACTGCATTGATATAGCTGCCATATAAACCGATCTAGGGTCTTGAATTCTTGAGCCTCTAGAGGGCGCAATTCTTATCCGACTTGGCTGTAATTTTGCACGTAGTGTTTCGGTATCGCTTCCAATAACTGTGCTAAATATGGTTTAAATCGGTTCATAACCTTTTAAAGCTGCCATATAAACCGATCTTGGGTTTTGACTTCTTGAGCCGCTAGAGGGTGCAATTCTCATCCGATTTGGAAAAAATTTGGTTCAACGGCTTCTACAACGGGGAGAGGATGCAGTATTTTGCAATATGTGATGGGCTCATACCTTTATTACGAAAAAAAAATATTAATTTATTGTTGTTCGTATGTCCACATAGACGACGTAATCTATTTTCTTAAAATATTCGCACATGACCTTCAATATACGTTTCCAATATGGTCTGAATCAATCTTTAGCTGGATACAGCTCCCATATAAACCGATCTACCGATTTTACTTCTTGAGCCCCTACAAGGCTCAATTCTTATCCAAATGGACTGAAATATTACACAAGGACTTCTACAATGTTCAGCATTCAATTCATTTATTGTCCGAACCGGACTATAACTTGTTATAGCTTCAATATCATAACAGTTCTTTTTCATTATCCCTTGTTTGCCTAAAAAGAGATACCGCGCATAGAACTCGACAAATGCTATCGATGGTGGAGGGTATATAAGAATCGGCCTGACCGAACTTAGTACACTCTACCTTGCTTCTCTTCAACAAGAGTCCCTTTTTTTGTGGTGTTTTTCTAAAATTCCTTTTTTGTCCCCCCCATTTGAAAACTTTTCAACTTTAAGGCAACTCAATGCTTAAGCCTTCAATGCTATAGTGTCCAGATTGTTACCCATCGTAAATAAGCGCGTTTTCATATTTACAGTTGTTTTATTAACATATTAAATCGTTGTGGATGCTAGCACAACCTCGGCACCAAACACTTTATCCAAGCTTACCATGCAAATGTATTCCAAAGACAATATTGGCAATGCTGCTGCCTCATACTGCATACCTACGATAAACGGAAGAAAATTGCAAAGAAAAACAACTGCTGCTGACATGTTAAAAACCACATAGACCCCCGAGGTTTTTCTACACGCTTTTCCACGACAGCAAGAGCAGCAGCAGCATCATCATCATCATCATCATCTGCAACATGGCAAAAGTCATTCATGAATGAATGGATCTTAAAAGACTATATGGACCATCGGCTTGGGTTAACTTGTGGTTGGTTGCCACGTAGATGGCTAAAGTGAAGCTGTGGCCAAAGAGAGGAGAGAAGAAAAAAATCTGTAAATTATACATAAATAATGAATGCAATCAATTCAACAACAAATTTAAATCTTTGCAACGATATCAGCTGAAAGAACAACTAGACTTTTTTTTTCTGTCCTGACATGCACTTCATTGGTAGCAGCAGCATGCTGGTACACGGCAAACAATTTAACCAAAAATCTGTTTCTGTTTAGGCTAGGGTTTAAAAGGCTTTAGGTAATACGCTCCTTAGCAACTGTATAGATAGAGAAGGATGAAAAACAGGCGCAATGATGGCATTACAAAATTTCGGCATCAACGGATGAAACAGCAGAAAAATAATATGGCAACGACATATAATAATAAAAATCGCTCAAAACTTTTTCAAAAAAAATTTGATTGTGCCCAATCCCATCTGTCCCCGAGTTATAATAGGTTTGGTGTACGCGAATTATTCGTCGCCTATTGAAATTTAAGTGATTTGATTAGTTCAGCGGCAATTACCATGACAATATTTTCGTTTAAATTGGTTTGATAGTGCTTTTCGCATATCATATTTTTATCAGTGTAGCCACCTTTGCAACTATGCAACAACAAGGCCAGTCAATGTGGATTTTAAAGTGCCACACTTACGTGTTGGTGGTAGTGGTACTGACTGGTGATGATAGTGGTATAAATGACACTTGCTGCCAAATGCATTTGTGTTAATGCACTGTCATGCATTGCAATGCAGAGCATAATGCATTCCAAACAAGACGCACTGATACTCTGTGGCACACAGTCGCAGTATCTCACTTTGTCGCAAATGACATGACAGAGTTAACGAGTTCAATATGGACAGCGAAGAGGAATTAAGAGCATATTGACTTGGAAGGAAAATAAAAGAAAAATAATAAAAAAAATTGGATTTACAAGAAAATTACCATGCAGCCAGGCTGAATTGAAGGCTTTCCTATAGGAAAACCATATTCAGCAAGGCTGAATTGAAGTTTTCCTATAGGAAAACCATATTCAGCCAGGCTGAGTTGAAGTTTTCCTAGAGGAAAACTATATTCAGCCAGGCTGAATTGAAGTTTTCCTGTAGGAAAACCATATTCAGCCAGGCTGAATTGAAGTTTTCCCATAGGAAAACCATATTCAGCCAGGCTGAATTGAAATTTTCCTATAGCAAAACCATATTCAGCCAGGCTGAATTGAAGTTTTCCTATAGGAAACCATATTCAGCCAGGCTGAATTGAAATTTTCCTAAAGGAAAACCATATTCAGCCAGTCTAAATTGAAGTTTTCCTAAAGGAAAACCATATTCAGCCAGGCTGAATTGAAGTTTTCCTAAAGGAAAACCATATTCAGCCAGGCTGAATTGAAGTTTTCCTAAAGGAAAACCATATTCAGCCAGGCTGAATTGAAGTTTTCCTAAAGGAAAACCATATTCAGCCAGGCTGAATTGAAGTTTTCCTAAAGGAAAACCATATTCAGTCATGCTGAATTAAGTTTTCCCATAGGAAAACCATATTTAGCCAGGCTGAATTGAAGTTTTCCTATAAGAAAACCATATTCAGCCAGGCTGAATTGAAGTTTTCCTATAGGAAAACCATATTCAGCCAGGCTGAATTGAAGTTTTCCTATAGGAAAACCATATTCAGTCAGGCTGAATTGAAGTTTTCCTATAGGAAAACCATATTCAGCTAGGCTGAATTGAAGTTTTCCTATAGGAAAACCATATTCAGCTAGGCTGAATTGAAGTTTTCCTATAGGAAAAACTTATTCAGCCAGGCTGAATTGAAGTTTTCCTATAGGAAAACCATATTCAGTCATGCTGAATTAAGTTTTTCCCATAGGAAAACTATATTCAGCCAGGCTGAATTGCCATGTCCGTGCATCTGTCCGTCTTTTCATCTGTCCGTCTTTTCATCTGTCCGTCTTTTCATCTGTCCGTCTTTTCATCTGTCCGTCTTTTCATTTGTCCGTCTGTCCATCTGTCCGTCTGTCTGTCCATCTGACCGTCCGTCTGGTGAAATCACGCTACAGTCTTTAAAAATAGAGATATTGAGCTAAAACTTTACACAGATTCTTTTTTTTTGTCCATAAGCAGCTTAAGTTCGAAGATGGGCTATTTCGGACTATATCTTGATATAGCCCCCATATAGACCGATCCACAGAATTAGGGTCTTAGGCCAAAAAAAACACATTTATTATCCGATTTTGCAGAAATTTGGGACAGTGAGTTGTGTTAGGCTAGTCGAGATCCCTCTTCAATTTGGTCCAGATCGGTCCAGATTTTGATATAGCTGCCATATAGACCGATATCTCGATTTTAGGTTTTGGGCCCATAAAAGGTGAACTTATTGTCCGATATCGCAGAAATTTGGGACAGTGAGTTGTGTTCGGCCTTTCGACATCCCTCTTCAATTTGGTCCATATCGGTTCAGATTTGGATATAGCTGCCATATAGACCGATCTCTCGATTTAAGGTAAGAGCCCATAAAAGGCGCATTTATTGTCCGATTTCGCCGAAATTTTGAACAGTGAGTTGTGTTTATCCTGGCGACATCCTTCTTCAATTTGGCCCAGATGGGTCCAGATTTGGATATAGCTGTCATATAGACCGATCTCTCGATTTAAGGTCTTGAGCCCATAAAAGGCGCATTTATTGTTCGATTTCGCCAAAATTTGGGACAGTGAGTTGTGATAGGCCTTTCGACATCCCTCTTCAATTTGGCCCAGATCGGTCCACATTTGGTTATAGCTGCCATATAGACCGATCTCTCGATTTAAGGTATGAGCCCATAAAAGGCGCATTTATTGTCCGATTTCGCCGAAATTTTGAACAGTGAGTTGTGTTTATCCTGGCGACATACTTCTTCAATTTGGCCCAGATGGGTCCAGATTTGGATATAGCTGTCATATAGACCGATCTATCGATTTAAGGTTTTGGGCTCATAAAAGGTGCATTTATTGTTCGATTTCGCCGAAATTGAGGATAGTGAGTTGTGTTAGGCCCTTGGACATCCTTTTGCAATATGGTCCAGATCGGTCCAGATTTTGATATAGCTGCCATATAGACCGATCTCTCGATTTAAGGTTTTGGGCTCATAAAAGGTGCATTTATTGTTCGATTTCGCCGAAAATTGGGACAGTGAGTTGTGTTAGGCCCTTGGACATCCTTTTGCAATATGGTCCAGATCGGTCAAGATTTTGATATAGCTGCTATTTAGACCGATCTCTCGATTTAAGGTCTTGAGCCCATAAAAGGCGCATTTATTGTCCGATTTCGCCAAAATTGAGGACAGAGAGTTGTTTTAGGCCCTTCAATGTTCTTCTACAACTTGGCCCAGATCGGTCCTGATTTGGATATAGCTGCCATATAGGCCGATCTCACGATTTAAGGTCTTGAGCCCATAAAAGGCCCATTTATTGTCCGTTATCGCTGAAATATGGAATAGTGAGTTGTGTTAGGCACTTCGACATCCTTCTTCAATTTAGCCCATATCGGTCCTGATTTGGATATAGCTGCCATATAGACCGATCTCTCGATTTAAGGTCTTGAGCCCATGAAAGGCGCATTTATTGTCCGATTTCGATAAAATTTGACACAGTGACTTATGTTAGGGGTTTCGACACCCGTGTCGTAGGTGGTTCAGATCGGTCTATATTTGGATATGGCTATGCCTAACGCCTTTTTACTTGTTTAAATTCTTATTACCCACATTCTTTATTTTGGAACATCGAGTCATACTTTCTCAAAACTATAAAAATTCTTTTATTAAAATAAATTACCTTCATGCTTACGAATCCTCATTTGTAAAGGTGTCCCGAATCGATGAGTTCATCATGAACTCATTCCATACCAAAATAAAATTAACTGCTTTTGCAACATCTTGGCAAAGACAAGACAAAAAGCCCAACTACGAAAAAAAAAATTACAAAATTTCAAGTGATTCTTTAAATGTTTTTACGTGCTTGGAATTTGGGACAATTGCTTTGGTGGTCGATCTGTCGGTTGGTTGGTCATAGTCTTGGATGTCATCACAAGATGTTTCAAACCAATTCGTGTCCATTGGTTCGTTGAGCTTAGCCATCAAATGTTTGTGTGTGACTAGTTTATGCATAATTGACAACATTCGGTGAACAACGAATAAACCATCAAAAAGAGAGGGGGTCTCGCCCCGATTTGAGCAGCATTCGAACAGCTGCCTGGCATCGTTTGACAGCTACCAACATTCAAAACTGGTGGCAATGGTCTTCCATTGCACAGCCAATTGTCCACATTGGTTGGTACAAACTTTTTTTTTTTTTTTGTTTGTTATTGACATCAAATTGTTTTTGGAAATTTATTGCAAATTTAATTTGGTTTTGGCTTATTTTTCAAGTTTTCTGTTTGGCATTGCAAAACCTGAATTTGCCAATGGTGGCCAAACAAACAGAGGTAAAAAAGACGATGTCTTTGTTTTTTCCCACCAAAACATAAAATGCATTAAATTATTGTTAAATGACGTTTAACTTCAATTTTTTCGTATCGTTTTTTTTTTTTGGTTTTTTTGATATTGAGTTGAATAAACTTTAAACGTTTCAAATGACTTTATGAACGTAGCATTTTTTTTTTTTTGATATTTGCATGATTGCAAAATATTGAAATTGAGGAATATTTTGTGATTTGTCAACATCGTCACGATGGTTATTTTCTCCTACAGGGAATTTTTGTGGATTGGGCTGTAAGTGGGAAAACGTGATATTTCGATGGAAAACCAAGCTCAGGATTGCGTTTTGTGCAACATGCAAATGTTAGGAAACAGCTTTCTATTCATTTTTGGTGGTCATTCAATGAGATAGGGGAAACCCCGGTATTTAATATATGTTATTGAGAAAATCGAATATGGAACTTCCTGTCTTAGATATGAAAGACGATCAAATGTTATTTGTAAGATAATTTTGGTAAAATTTTATTTTATAGCAAACTAGGCGAACCGGGCCCGCTTCGCTGCGCTTCTTTGACTTTCTAATATTTTTTAAGGATGGGGACACTTCGCCCCGAATGAGGATATCGAATTCGTGCCATTGTAGCCTTTGACGCTGAACGCGTTCGAATCCTGGCGAGAACATCGAACAAAGCAGTGTTTATATCCTCTCAATGTTGGCGTCCACCGGGAGGCCACCGTAGCGCAGAGGTTAGCATGTGCGCCTATGACGCTGAAGGCCCCATGCCTTCGAATCCTGGCGAGACCATCAGAAAAAATTTTCAGTGGTGATTTTCCCCTCCTAATGCTGGCAACATTTGTGAGGTACTATGCCATGAAAAACTTCTCTCCAAAGAGGTGTCGCACTGCGGCAAGCCGTTCGGACTCGGCTACAAAAAGGAGGCCTCTTTTCATTGAGCTTAAACTTGATATGTGAGAAGTTTGCCCCTGTTCCTTAGTGGAATGTTCATGGGCAAAATTTTGCATGTTGGCGACATTTGCGAGGTACAAGCCATGCATGGTCATTTAAAAAATTTTCCCCAAAAAGGTGTCGCACTGCGAAACGCCGTTCGGACTCGGCTATAAAAAAGGTCCCTTATCATTGAGTTTAAACTTGAAATCGGAAAGCACTCATTGATGTGTGAGAATTTGTCCCTTCTCAGTTCCTGCTGGTAATGTTCTTCCTTAGGGTAATGTTCTCATTAGGGAAGGTATGGCACCTCAGACATTTCGACTCAAATATGGATATCAAATTCGTGCTGCACTTCCAAATCCCTTTAATTTGAGCCCCATTTTGCCATGGCCGGTATATATGAACCGTTTAAAGGGTGTTTTGGGGCTGACCCGGCACTTTGCACTGAAAATATACATCACTTTCGTTCTTTATTTCCAACGGAATTGAAGTTCAGTATTGGGGGATGCTTTAGGATGCTAAGCTCCATGTTGATATGAATATGATGCTTGGTTGTAATTGGACCCAATTTTTAATACCATATTCGTATTCTACTCTTCAATACCTTTCATCTGATACCCATATTGTCCCGATCGGTTCACTTTTGATTTTGGGCGGTGTTTTCGGAATAAGGGGGAGGGTCCGCTCCCCTTCGAGTGTCAAAAAATTATGTTGAAATGACAATAGCGGCCGAACGCGTGAAGATAACCGCTTGAAATTATGCACAGATACTTAATATTGATGCAGGTCGTTAGGGATTGCAAATGGGCCATATCGGTTTGGTTTTGATATAGCTCCCATATGCCCTGATCGCCCGATTTGACTTCTTGAGTCCTTACAAGCCGCAATTTTTATCCGATTTGGCTGAAATTTTGCATGCGGTGTTCTGTTACGACCTTCAACAACTGAGCCAAGAGCGGTTCAAATCCGTTTGTAATCTGATATAGCTCCCGTATAAACCGATCTCCCGAATTAACTTCTTGAGCCCATGGAATCCGCAATTTTTGTCCGATTTGGCTGAAATTTTGCATATAGTATTCTGTTATGACTCTCAACAACGGTGCCAAGTACGGCCGAAATTGGTCTATACCCAGATATATCTCCCATAAGTTAGCAGAATACATGGTGGTGAGTTTCTAAGATTCGGACCGGCTGAACTAAGCACGCTTTTACTTGTTTTCATTTTTTTCTTATTTTTTTCATTTATTTTTTTATATTCTATTTGGTTTTATTATACCCTCCACCATAGGATGGAGGCATACTAATTTCATCTTTCCGTTTGTAACACCTCGAAATACGCGTCTAACACCCCATAAAGTCGAACTTGCCATGTCCTTCCGTCCGTCTGTCGAAAGCACTCTAACTTTGGAGGGAGTAAAGCTAGCCCCTTGAAATTTTGCCCAAATACTTCTTATTAGTGTAAGGGTTGGGATTGACAATGGGCCATATCTGTCCATGTTTTGATATAGCTGCCATATAAACCGATCTGGCATCTTGACTTTTGAGCCACTAGAGGACGTAATTCTTATACGATTTGGCTGAAATTTAGCATGAGATGTTTTGTTAAGGTTTCCAACAACTATGCTGAGTATGGTTCAAATCGGTCCATAACCTGAAATAGCTGTCATATAAACCGATCTGGGGTCTTGACTTCTTGAACCTCTAGAGGGCGCAATTCCTATCCGATTTGGCTGAAATTTTGCGTGAGGTGTTTCGAAATGGCATCCAACAACTGTGCCAAGTACGATTTAAATCGGTCCATAACCTGATATAGCTGTCATATAAACCGGTCTGGGGTCTTGACTTCTTGAACCTCTAGAGGGCGCAATTCCTATCCGATTTGGCTGAAATTTAGCATGTTGTGTTTCGTTATGACATCCAACAACTGTGCCAAGTACGATTTAAATCGGTCCATAACCTGATATAGCTGCCATATAAACCGATCTGGGGTCTTGACTTCTTGAGCCTCTAGAGGGCGCAAATCCTATCCGATTTAGCTGAAATTTTGCGTGAGGTGTTTTGTTATGACTTCTAACAACTGTGTCAAATATGGTTCAAATTGGTCCACAACCTGATATAGCTGCCATATAAACGATTTTGGGATCTTGACTTCTAGGGCCTCAACAGGGCGTAATTATTATCCGATTTGACTGAAATTTTATACAACGGCTTCTCCCATGACCTTCAATATACGTGTCAAATATGGTCTGAATCGGTCTTCAGCCTGATATAACTCCCCTATAAACCGATCTCCCTATTTTACTTCTTGAGTCCCTAAAATGCCCAATTCTTATTCGATTTGGCTGAAATTTTACACGTAGACTTCTACTCTGGTCTCCAACACTCAATGCAATTAGCATGGCAATTCTTTTCTTTTATCCTTTGTTTGTCTAAAAAAAGATACAGGGAAAGAACTGGACAAATGCAATCAATGGTGGAGGGTATATAAGATTCGGCCCGGCCGAACTTAGCACGCTTTTACTTATTTTTTGTTTGCTTCTATTTTTTTCTATTTTTCTTCGCAAACTTCCATCTTGCTTCATCTTGGGGCAAACTGGAACATCCATCCGTTCGTTCAGCCAACCTCATTCTAGGACATTTTGTGGTGACCCCAAAAGAATACCCGTTTGCTGCAAGTCACAACATTTGAAATGCTGTCGAATAAATCATAATCACAGCACCGCCAAATGCAATTAGAGCAAAATATAATTGAAAGACGTTAAAAACCGAGAAATAAGACAGACATTTCATCTGTGGTTGGCATTTATTTAAATGCCAAGTAGAATCACAATTAAATTGTGCCGCTGTTGTTATAGTACTTGCATAGCCATCTCGAATCCATGTTAATTTGCATAGGAATTAATTAAGCATGTTAAACAAATTAAATGGTTCGGAACAAACATTTACTTGGTGGGGAAATCTAACATGGAAAGTTAAGTTGGAAAGTTAGAAGTGATGGCCACAGTTAGAATAGAATAAATAGACTTGAACGAGGATTGTACTAAATTTTTTTTTGTTTTGAAAACAGATAGGTTATATATAGGTAATATATATATATTGTTTTAAATAAAAACTCCATTAAATTGTTTTATTTTTTGTGTATTAAAAATTTTCTATTTATTTTATTGTTTGTTTTAGTTTTAAAAAAGTATGCGTTTCTCGAAGATAGAATCGATTTTTATGTTTTTTGATATTTTATATCTAATATATATAGTCGTATTATAAAACGGCCAAGGTTTTGCCAAACAGCTGAATGGATTTTAATGAATTTGGCATCAATCAAAAGATATTTCTTCAGAGAATCGACAAGGTTTTGCCAAACAGCTGAATGGATTTTAATGAAATTGGCATCAATCGAAAGATATTTTTTCAGAGAATCGACGAATATATATAAAAATTTATTTTTGTTGTTGTTTGTTTAAGTTTTGCGAGCAAGCACAACAATACAAACATATTTATAACTACATGTCATATGCAGTAGGTGGGTTTAATGAGAAAGAATTTGTGGTACATATTACATACTGACATCTATCGAAAGATATTTTTCCAGAGATCTGCAGAATATATATGAAAATAAAATTTCCTAAAAGAAAGTCTTTGAAAAAGAGAATTAATTTTCAATAAAAGAAAAAGAAGCAGAACGCAGCAAATTGTTATTGCTTTTTACTCAAGCATTCGATATTTGTTTCAATAAAAAACCATTGGTCAGAGTATTAGTGATGAGAGTGCGAGAGATGACTGGTATGTGCGAGAGAAAGAATATGCTAAAAGAGATCACCAGTGGGATGCAGGTGTGTGTGGTTGTGTGATGCTTGTGGCCCTACTTGGTGTTCTTAGGCATGAAGGTCAGACAATAGCTTAAGCTGCGCATATGGACAATGACGTTTGCTGTTTATAGATTGGCAACGGTTAAATACAACGTTGGCAACACATTTAAACATTGAAGTAAACATTAAAGGAAGTCAAAGTAAATAACTGTGTGGCCACACTATGCACTTAATAATTGAAATAGTTGGTGAAGAGTTAAAACAAGCAAACGAAAAGGGGTGCAGTATTTTTACGTTCATTATGTGATGCCAACCACATATTTCAAGGTAAAAAAAAAAATGATCACCCTTATGCCGTTGTCGAAGTCGAAAATCGACAGCAGTCGTAGTCGAATCTCACATTTCGTGGTATTCTGTAAGAAGAAAATATAAAATATTGTGGTAAATAAAAAAATAATATAAAAGTAGGTTCCATACTCTGTCGACAAAGAGGCGCGATGTATATCAATCGTTTTCGTTAAATTTGAGATTCGAATTCGACTTATGTGATACCAAAAAAGTAAACGAGTTTCGTCTTCGACAACCTTAATACTATTATGTGAAAATTTCAACATTCGACTACGCCATCGCCAACCGGAACAAGGGTTAATATATTTTTGTATGTTTCTATGTTTCATATAGACTAAGATTTAGATATGGAATAAACTTCTAGAGAGTTTTACCCTAAAAAGGCAAAGCAACGGACATGTAGCCTTCATATCACAATATGGGGCTCAAATTCAAGGTATTTGAGAATAGAGTAGGAATTTGACATCGAAATATGTGGCCAACAATTTCGGAAATGTTGCCGATTTTAAAAAAACCTGGGTCTGAATGAAAGTGTTTTAGGATTAGAGTGCGAAAGTAACGTTCAAACATTTCACAAGTGGCTGAGACCCCGCCTTATACCAAAGATGTAAAAGTAAACGAGTGCTAAGTTTGGCCGGGCCGAATCTTGGGAACCCGCCACCATTGATTCTGCTAAAAATTTATATAAAATAAATTTAGTTGTAGGGTACAATATTATTCAACATACCAAACTTCTGTCAAACTAGCGAAAATTAAAGCTTCTAGGAAACGAGAGAGCGGTTTATATGGGAACTATATCTGGCTATAGACCGATTTGGACCGTATTTGGCAGCCAAATCGGACAAAAATTGCGGCTTCCAGGGCCTCAAGAAGTCAAATCGGGAGACCGGTTTATATAGGAGCTATATTAGGTTATAAAGGGTGATTTTTTTGAGGTTAGGATTTTCATGCATTAGTATTTGACAGATCACGTAGGATTTCAGACATGGTGTCAAAGAGAAAGATGCTCAGTATGCTTTGACATTTCATCATGAATAGACTTACTAACGAGCAACGCTTGCAAATCATTGAATTTTATTACCAAAATCAGTGTTCGGTTCGAAATGTGTTCAAATTTTTACAAATTTTGTTCAGCGATGAGGCTCATTTCTGGTTGAATGGCTACGTAAATAAGCAAAATTGCCGCATTTGGAGTGAAGAGCAACCAGAAGCCGTTCAAGAACTGCCCATGCATCCCGAAAAATGCACTGTTTGGTGTGGTTTGTACGCTGGTGGAATCATTGGACCGTATTTTTTCAAAGATGCTGTTGGACGCAACGTTACAGTGAATGAACACATTTCGAACCGAACACTGATTTTGGTAATAAAATTCAATGATTTGCAAGCGTTGCTCGTTAGTAAGTCTATTCATGATGAAATGTCAAAGCATACTGAGCATCTTTCTCTTTGACACCATGTCTGAAATCCCACGTGATCTGTCAAATACTAATGCATGAAAATCCTAACCTCAAAAAAATCACCCTTTAGTCAAATTTGGACCGCACTAAGCAGAGTTGTTGGAAGTTATAACGGAACACTACATGCAAAATATAAGCCAAATCGTATGAAAATTGAGGCTTCCATGGGCGCAAGACTCAAATCGGGAGATCAGTTTATATGGGAGTTATACCAGGGTAAAGACCGTTTTGGACCGCACTTAACACAGTTGTTGAAGGTCATAAGAGAACACTATGTACTAAATCTCAGCCAAATCGGGTGAAAATTGTGCCTTTCAGTGGCTCAAGAAATCAAAACGGAAGATCGGTTTATATGGGAGCTGTATTAGGTTATAGACTGATTTGGACTGTATTCAATACAGTTGTTGGAAGTCGTAACAGAACGCTACATGCAAAATTTCAGCCAAATCGGACAAAAATTAAGGCTTCCAGGGGCTCAAGAACTCAAATCGGCAGATCGGTTTATATGTGAGCTATATCTAAATCTGAACCGATATGGCCCATTTGCAATCCCCAATGATCTACATCAGAATTAAGCGTTTATGCAAAATTTCAAGCGGCTATCTTTACGCGTTCGACCGCCATCGTGATTTCGACAGACGGACGGACGGACATGTCTGGATCGACTCAGAACGTTTAGACGATCAAGAACACATATACTTTTTGGGGCCACAGACGAATATTTCCTTGTGTTTCAAACGGAATGACTAGATTAGTATACCCCTATCCTATGGTGGTGGGTATAATGAATGGTATATGATATTAGGGTAAAAATTTGTTCCGTCCACTTGTAATGACTATATAAAGTCATGTTTCTAGCGCTTGTCCCTCTTTCAATCTCACCAACCGGACATATAATTCGATAATAACAACAAATGAAAATGAAAATGAGGCTTCACAATCCTAACTTTTTGAACTATGCACTGCATTCAATCGAAAGGTATTAGTAAGTTGTGTATGCCAACAATGTGGAGTATATTTGAAGTCAAAATACACCAATGAGACTTCGAAGCTAAGATTATAAAGATATATAAATTTTTATTCTATGTATTGTAGAAGGCACACCGGATCATGCTTGGGTGTTCTAGTTTTATATTAAGACCATTTTAAGACATTTTGAGGGGAAAACTCAAAGAAAGATTACTAAAAATTATTTTCTTTTCTTGATTGAAAGATTTTTTTAGTAAATTCGAGTCGTTAGCAAGGCTCAAAGTAAAAATATCTTCATATCAAGTAAAATTTTTTTTTTAACAATTCAACATACTTTATATCGAGTAAAAATGTTTTCACCAATAAAAGTTTCCTTCAAAAGTTGAAAAGTTGTCACCTTTAAATTTAGTTTAACAAGTCCTTAATATTAGAATAAATGCCTAATACCTACTGAGTTTTTAGCTGTTCTTGTACGGCTACTCCGGTATCCTTCCCTTGTACCAATTACAAATGCGTTTGTTATGTAAACAATTTACTAACCTTTCTTTCCC
Source organism: Stomoxys calcitrans (assembly GCF_963082655.1). Classification (NCBI taxonomy): domain Eukaryota; kingdom Metazoa; phylum Arthropoda; class Insecta; order Diptera; family Muscidae; genus Stomoxys; species Stomoxys calcitrans. The sequence continues at coordinate 58,756,034 of NC_081553.1, forward strand.
CCATGTGTTTAGATAATTATTTCTAGTACAAGCCAAGGTGGACAGGTGTTTTTTTTTCATAGTTTTTTCTTAAAAATTTGTTTTTAAATTTGCAAGAAATAATTTTCTCAACAATGGTGCCAAGACACTTGACAGCCTCACACACCGAGCAAATGGGCCACGCCTTTAATTTGAAGTGATTTCAATCACGACATGAACTACATGAAGTGAACAAAAAAAATGGAAAAAATTAAAAACCGGAGTTGAGCAAGGCTTTCTGGCTATTGACTGAATAGGTTCTTATAGCTGCTCTGTTTTTTTTTTTTTTAAACTAAAATTCAAGTTTCAAACCATGCATTAAGAATGTGGTGTAGCCAATGGAGGAGTGGCGTCAACGACGACAAAGTCGACTATGTTGATGGTGGTCTATGATTGCCGCCAAGGTGCAACTTAGAAAATTATCGCCAACCGCAAAATAATTAGAGTTGAATTTATTATTAAAACATTTTAATTGTTCAAGTGAGGTGGCAGCATTGTGGCCATTAGTATTCCAGAAAAAAAAATTTAGGTGGCAGTTGATTTTGGATTAAAACAACACCAAAAGGAATGAATGGCACCTAAAATACCCCAAACCAGGGGAAATCTGAATGCAGTTTTTTTAAACAAAAATCAGATTTTTCAGTCTAATTAGAAACTTCTATCTAAAAAAAATTCTCTCTTGGAAAATCTATAGCGCTTACTATATCTTCTTGGAGCTATCTCTTCCAATAAAATAAACACTGAAGAGTTTATATGCTATCGGTTTTAGTTTCTGGTATTCTGACCCCTTCTCCCGAATTGACTTCTTACGCCCTTACAAGCCGCAATGTTTGTCCGATTTGGCGAAAATTTTTGATTTGGTGTTCCGTTGCGACTTTCAACAATTGTGCTAAGTACGCTCCGATTCGGTTTATAACCTGATATAACTCCCATAGAAACCGATCTCCCGAATTTACTTCTTGAGCCCCTAAAAGCCTCAATTTTTGTTCGATTTGGCTGAAATTTTGCACGCGGTGTTCCGTTACGACTTCCCAACTGTGTTAAATACGGTCAAAATCAGTCTATAACCTTTAATTTTTGCTTCTTTGACAGAAGTTTGGTATGTAGAATAAAATTATGCTCTTCAACTAAATTTATGTTTCATGAATTTTTAGCAGAAACCATGGTGGTGGGTTCCCAAGATTCGACCCGGCCTAACTTGGCACGCTTTTTTTTGTTCAATTTGTCCCAGATCGATCCAGATTTGGATATAGCTGCGATATATACCGATCTCTCGATTTAAGGTATTGGGCCAATAAAACGCGAATTTTTTGTTCGATTTCGCTGAAATTTGGGACAGTGAGTTGTGTTGGGCCGCTCGATATCCTTCTTGGCCTTGAGTATCTGGTTTTTAAACCAGAAAAACTGGTAAAACTATGAGAACTACTATGAGAAACAAAGGAATAGTAAACAAGAACCCCTCACCCCCCCATCCTCCTGCAAACACTTAAAAGGAAATCTGGTAACTGACACAGATAATTGTAAAGACTGTTTAACTCCTAGCTAGAATAACACAGGTAGAGTACTGCGGGTATGGAACGAACATTTTACCCAACTGCTAATGTCAGACGATGGCGGCGAAGAGGATACCGCAGAACCAATCCCTGATGATGACATAGAATGTTTACCACCTAGTCAGAATGAGGTTCAAGTAGCAGTGACCCGACTAAAGAACAACAAGGCAGCAGGAGCCGACGGGTTACCCGCTGAACTATTTAAAACCGGAGGCGACACGCTGACAAGGCGTATGCATCAGTTTATTTGCGCAATCTGGCTAGAAGAATGCATGCGCGATGATTGGAACCTCAGCATGCTATGTCCCGTACACAAGAAAGGAGAGAAGACGGAATGTGCCAACTACAGAGGAATAAATCTCCTCCCCACCGCATACAAGATACTCTCGATCGTACTGTGTGAAATATTAAAATCTAAAGTTAATTGGGCCCTATCAACGCGGCTGTAGACCTGCTAAATCCACCCTGGACCAAATATTCACACTGCGCCAAATTCTGGAAAAGACCCGAGAAGGACAAATCAACACCTACCATCTCTTTATTGACTACAAAGCCGCCTTTAATACACCTTTACGTTCAAAGGTCTTTTCAAGCCATGTCAGAGTTTGGTATCGCTGCAAAATTAATAAGACTCTGCAGGATGACACTTGCTGATAAGCGTTCCTCAGTAAGAATAGGAAAGAATCTCTCCGAACCATTCAATACCATACGAGGTTTCAGACAAGGAGACAGCCCGTCGTGTGATCTCTTTAATATCCTGCTGGAGAAGATTATACGAGATGCAGATGTGAATAGAAATGGCACACTAATCACAAGAGAACACATGCTACTCGCCTATGGCGACGACATCGAAATCATAGGTCGGTCACCGGAAGTAGTAACTGCAGCCCTTGAAAAAATCGAAAGAGAGTCAGTGAAAATGGTTATGGCAGTAAATGGAGATAAGACGAAATGGATGGTTGCAACTTCCAAAACGCCTTGTTCAACCGAGCAGATAAAGAAAATGGAGAAAGTTGGGAACCACAACTTTGAGACAGTCAGTAACTTTATCTACCTCGGCACCGCCGTAACCGAAACGAATGACACCAGTTTTGAGATTAAGCGAAGATTAATACTGGCAAACAGATGTTACTTTGGACTAAGTAAGCAGTTTAGAAACAAGGCCACCTTTCGACAGACGACGATTACACTATACAAGACACTGATACTACATGTGCTTGGGTACTTGTGAAAGCAGATGAGGCAGTGCTTGGAGTATTTGAGAGAAAGATTCTTCGTAAAATATATGGACCAGTTTGCGTTAACGGAGAATATAGGCGACGTATGAACCACGAGCTGTACGACGACGATAGCATAGTTACACGTATCAAAATACAACGGCTGGGTTGGCTAGGTCATGTTGTCAGAATGGATGAAGAAGCTCCAGCAAAGAAGTATTTTGAAGGCAAACACGGTGGTACACGCAAACCGGGAAGACCAAAAGCCCGATGGAAAGATCAAGCGGTGGGTGACACCTCAAAACTTGGGGAGATTTCAGAATGAGCGCAGAGGATCGAGGCGCTTGGAACGCTTTTCTACGTTCGGCTAGTGGAACAAATATTCTGTCATAGCCAATTAAAGTATAACCTGATAAAGCTCCCATATAAACCGATCTCCCGACTTGACTTCTCAAGCCCCTGGTAGCCGCAATTTTTGTCCGATTCGGCTAGAATTTTGAGCACAGTGTTTTGTTATGTCTTCCAACATCTGTTCCATGTAGGGTCTAAATCGGTCAATACCCTGATATAGCTCCCATATAAACCGATATCTCGATTTGACGTCATGAATTTTTCCAAGCCGCAGTTTTTTTCTGATTTGGCTGAAATTTTACATGCGATGTTATGTTACGACTTGTTACATCTGTGTTAAGTGCTGTGCCCGTCTTTACGTCCATGTTGTTGTTTATTGTCCGATTATCATCTGATATAGCACAACCAATTTTTTTGGCCCAAGGACGAACGCTCTTGATCTTGGAAAAAAATCGGTCCTGATTTAGATGTATATGTATCTTTCATCCGATATGGCCTTCAATGGTTGAAGCGGCCACAATTTTGGTCCGATCTTTACAAAATTTATCGCAAGGTGCTCTGTTTAACTTCTCAATACGTGTGGAAAATTTTATCAAAATCAGAACAGTTTAGATAGCACCCATATACCTTTCATATATCTTTCATGCGATACGACCTTTTAAGACTTTTGTAGCCACAACATCTTAAATTTTGGAAAAAGGCGAAAATTGAAAAAAGCGACGAAGGTGAGTGTAACTTATTTTTTTTGCGATTTTATATTGCCTAGGGTTAAAAGGGGTCCCAAAATCCTCAAGATACCGTAGATGGTTCCCAGGTCCAATTTTTTTTTATGGTCTTACATATTCGTTATCAACTCGATAATACCTGGTATCAAACCCATATTGCCTAGGTTGGATATCACCCCCATTTTTTAGTGGTGGGTATAAAATATAGCATTTTTAAGTGCCCGGAGTCGAGCAATTTGCCTGGAGACGGAATCGAGTCAAATATGCTCGACTCCACAGCCCTGGTTAGGCCACTCGACATTTCTTCAATTTTGCCTAGATCAATCGAGTCAAAAATGATCGACTCCGCGGTTCTGGTTAGGCCACTCGACATTCTTCTTCAATTTGGCCTAGATGGGTCCAGATTTGGATATAGCTGCCATATAGATCGATCTCTCGATTTAAGGTCTTGGATCCATAAAAGGCGCATTTTTTGTCCTATTACGCTGAAATTTGGGACAGTGAGTTGGTTTTCAATTCACTATTGTCAATGGATGTACATCTGTATTGACAACAGCGTTTTGGATTTCTGCTCTGAATTTTGGATGAAACAGCTACAACATATTCTATGAACACGTTTTGCGCCAAATATTATTCGGTCTTGAGATATTCTATAAGGATAGAATTTTATCTATACACAAATTTTCAGTTAGGCGTTTGAAAGGTAAACCCTTGTTAAAAGTCATGCACCAGATGTTGTCAGTTTGTGCACAGCCGTTGACAACTTTGAAAGATTCACGAAAACGCACAAAAAAATATTCTAGATCACAGGAATATCTGTCTCTCATGAAACTTTTTATCAACGATTGTGCATCCATATTGAAAACAACGAGGTCAATTACTTTCTATGCTTTATTTCACTCCATTCACTACATTTGGTCTAGGGTGTAGCAAAGTCGCTTTCTTCTGAGTTTAGTTTTGATATGCCTTGGTTCCCATGGTTACTTGTCTACTCGGCAATGATATGGTCATGCGATTACCTGATATTCATTCGGAGAGTTTCTTTTGTTCACATCTCTTTTCAAAAGAGCCATTATTCTTTGATTCTGTATTTCTACCTTCACTTGGGTGACTGGTCAATGCTTGTTTTAAGGTTTTGGCGCAATTACGCTTCCAGCTACACCTTAATTAGATTTGAATATTTACTGGCAATGTTTTTATTATTTTTGTTTCTAATTCTTTTTTTTTTGTTTCTTTCCTCGTGTCCACTGTTTGTTTATGACTTTAAGCTTGAATATGGTGAATGACCATAAGAAACAGTTATTACAGCGCCAATAGATCGATGGCCGTTGTTATGGCTTTTGGTTCTTATCCCGCCGCCTCTGGTGGCGGCATATCTGTGGTTTGTGTTCTCTTTTTTCTCATTCTGCTGTTCTTGATCCATAGATTGGAATGTTAGCCTGCGGTAGTTCATAGTCAGCAGCAGTCAGCAGTCACATTGTGGTACTCGTAGTACTCTTGTATCTAGCGTTCGATTTGAAATGAATTCGTTCGTTATTGATACTTGGCACGACAACGACCACTTGGTGGATATTGAAATGGATCTTTACAGGCTTAATGGTTTCTGGTTCTATTACAATAGACAGCAATAATTTTTGTTGCTATTGTTGATTGTGTTATGCTCCAAGTTTTAAGTGGCATAAATGTAAGTGTCAGCATTTGTGGTTGAAGTTGTAAGGCAAACAGCTTTCACTTGAGATGAGTGAGGGATTTATGGGATATTTTTTTTGATATGCAAAGAAAGAATTTAAAGAGAGAGCAGAGTTTTACTACTTTTTTTGTTGAGGATTTAAGAAGAAAACAAGTAAAAGCGTCTAAAGTTCTGCCGGGTCGAATCTTGGGAACCCCATATTTTAGCAGAATGCATGGTGGTCATGGATATATGGTAGCTATATCAGGTTATAGACCGATTTAGACGGTTCTCGGCACATTTGTTCGATGTTTTAACAGAACACTATGTACAAAATTTAGGCCAAATCGGACAAGAATTGCGGCTTGTAAGGGCTCAAGAAGTCAAAATGGGCGATCGATTTATATGGGAGCCATATCAGGTCATAGACCAAATTATACCACACTAGGCACAGTTGGAAGTCATAACGTAACACTATGTGCAAAATTTCAGCCAAATCGGATGAAAATTGTGGCCTCCAGAGGCTCAAGAAATCAAATCGGGAGATCGGTTTATATGGGAGCTGTATGAGGTTCTTAACCGATTTGAACCGTTTCTGGCACAGTTGTTGGAAGTCATAACAGAACGCTATGTGCAAAATTTCAGCCTAATCGGAGAAAAAATAACGGCTTCCAAGGGCTCAAGAATTCAAATCTGGAGATCGGTATATATGGGAGGTTCTTGACCGATTTGAACCGTATCTGGCACAGTTGTTGGAAGTCATAGCAGAACGCTATGTGCAAATCGTCAAATCGGTTTATATTGGAGCTATATCAGGTTATAAACCGATTTGAACGGTACTTGGCACATTTGTTGGAAATCATAACGGAACACAATATGCAAAATTTCAGCCAAATCGGAAAAAAATTGCGGCTTCTAGGGGCTCAAAAAGTCAAATCGGGAAATCGGTTTATATGGGAGCCATATCTAAATCTGAACCGATATGGCCCATTTGCAATCCCCATTGACCTACATCAATGTCAAGTACCTGTGCAAAATTTCAAGCGGATATCTTTACGCGTTCGACCGCTATCATGATTTCCACAGACGGACGGACGGACATGGCCAGATCGACTCAGAAGGTGGAGACAAATATTTCGAGGTGTTACAAAGGAAAATCCACCCCATCCTATGGTGGTGGATATACAATTGGACGAACGATGAACGATGAAGCGCTAGTTATGAAGTTTCAATACTACGAAACAAACTGTGAAGTTAGGTTTTAAGTCGTGTTTATTGAATTGAATTTTATGTCAATATTCAACCAAGTTTTTTATTCAAAATAGCAAATTTTTTTGCTAAAACAGCAGTTTTTGTCTACTGAAAATGGGACAGCAGATATTACTGCAAACATAGGGCTGCTGTATTAGCCAACATTTCGGTCCGTCCGTCTGTCCGTTTGTCTGTTGAAATCACACTACAGTCTTTAAAAATAGAGATATTGAGCTGAAACTATGCACAGATTTTTGTCCAAGTTAAGTTCGAAGATGGGCTATATCGGACTATATCTTGATATAGCCCCCATATAGACCGATCTCCTGATTTAAGGTTTTGGGCCCAAAAAAGGCGCATTTATTGTCCGATTTTGCCAAAATTTCGGACAATGAGGTGTGTTAGGCTTTTCGTCATCCGTGTCGTATATGGTTTAGATTGGTCTATATTTGGATATATCCGACCGATCTCCGATCTCTCGATTGAAGGTCTTGGGCCCATAAAAGGCGCATTTATTATCCGATGTCGCCGAAATTGCAGACAGTGAGTTGTGTTAGGCTCTTCGACATCCTTTTTCAATTTGGCCTTGATCGGTCCAAATTTGGATATAGCTGCCATATAGACCGATCTCTTGATTTAAGGTCTTGGGTTCATTAAAGGCTCATTTATTGTCCGATTTCGCCAAAATTTGGGACAGTAAGTTGTGTTATGCTCTTTAATATCTTTCTTCAATTTGGCCTAGATCGGTCCAGATTTAAATATAGCTGCCATATAGACCGATCTCTTGATTTAAGGTTTTGGGCCCATAAAAGCCACATTTATTATGCGATTTTGCTGAAATTTGGGAGAGGTAGTTTTGTTAGACCCTTCGACATCCTTCTTCAATTTGGCTCAGATCGGTTCAGATTTGGATATAGCTGCCATATAGACCGATTTCTCGATTTAAGGTCTTGGGCCCATAAAAGGCTCATTTATTGTCCGATGTCGCCGAAATTGGGGACAGTGAGTTGTGTTACGCCTTCGCCATCCCTCTTCAATTTGGTCCAGATATGTTCCGATGTAGATATAGTTGCCATATAGACCGATCTCTAGATTTAAAGTCTTGGGTTCATAAAAGGTGCATTTATAAGCCGATCTCGCTGAAATATGACAAATTGACTTATGTTCGGCATCTGGGTCATATATGGTTCATATCGGTCTATATTTGGATATATCTACCAAAAAGACCAATATTTTACATAAAAAATAGAACAATGACTTGTACCTATTAGACCACGGACATTGATCCGTGCCAAATTTTGTCCAAATCGGACCATATTTCGATATAGCTGGTAGGGGACATAATTTATGCATTTTTCGCCGGATTATGACGAAAAGTGGTTTACATATATACCGGTGTTGGTGGGTATCCCAAGTTCGGCCCGGCCGAACTTTACGCCATTTTACTTGTTTTTCTTTTTTCCCTCTGAAACATACCAACAACAGCATTGCTGCCTATGTTGATTAGTTTCGCAGGCCACACTTTATACAAATTTTCTTTGGTTAAACAAAATTGATAATTGTTTTCATGATTTTTCTAACATCTTACAGCTCGAGATCATATTAAATGCTTTTCATTCAAAGAATAACATAGCAATGGACTTATAAAAGTTGAGCAAGTTTGTGTTATTATTCAAAACGCTTTGACTGGTTAGTGGATCGTGATTTCCGTTACGCCGTGCAACTTTATCACCTTCATCAACTTTGGCAAGTTGATTAAGGTGCCCTACACAATCAAAGACTATAGAGTACGGTGTAAATCACGCTTTTGTTTGAACCAGGGCTCTGTATGCCTTCTAACTCTCCTTAGAGAAGAGAGCAAGACAGAATAAAGCCTAGAACAACAAACACATCAACATTACCAAACTCTTTTTGTAGTGCACTTCAATATTCCTTTAATAAAAAAAATTAAATTTTTTTGTTTTAAATATTTCGTTTTTTGTCCACCACCATAGGATATGGGAATAGTAATCTAGTCATTCCGTTTGCAACACCTCGAAATATAAGAACCCATAAAGTATATATATATTCATAATACTTAATATTGATTTAGGTCGTCGGGAGTTGCAAAAGGGCCATATCGTTTCAGATTTAGATATAGCTCCCATATAAACCGATCTACCGATTTGTCTTCATGAACTTATAGAGGGCGCTATTTTGATCTGATTTAGCTGAAATTTTGCACATATCGTTGAGGAGTAACAACTGTGCAAAGTATAGTCTAAATCAATGTATAACCTGATATAGCCGCCATATAAACTGATCTCAGGTTATACCAATCATGGTATAACCTGCTTCAACTTCTTGGTTAAGGAGGTTATGATCGATACAATAAGGTGTGAAGTCTTCAAGGGCCATACATTGGTAGGTCATACTTATATCGAGGTCATTGCAAAAACACGTTTGAAATAGAAGTATGACATTAAACAAACTCGACACTTTGTCACACTGGTTGTTCTTCTCCAATGCACATTTTTGGGTAATAGTGGATTTTTGAGAACTACTTCTCATTAAGTTCTTCTCAAAATAGAAAAAAAAACGAAAAAATTGCTATTATTTAAAAAAAAAAGTTTTTGATAACTTTTCCAGAAAATAATTCTTAACGGTAAAACCATTGAAACACTAATTCTTCCTCTCTTTACTTCCTCGAACTTGTTATAAACTTTTGCTCTTATTATTCTACATTATATTCATATTTCTTCCTTTTCTTTTCATTTTCTGTTTTTTTTTGCAGTTTACTACATCATTGTATGTCTTCACTTTCCACATAATAATAGTGAAAAGGGTAAGTTCTAAAGCCTTGCAAGTCTAATGGCCGACACATTTATTGTTGTTCTTGTTCTTGCTCTTTGCATATCTAAATCTGTAAATCATGATAGAGATGTTGTAGAAAACACTTACCCTTTGGCAAATGTGGTGTTTTTACATTGTAGTTGGTTTACCATTAACAACATCATAAGACTACCACACCAACCGACAGTTACTCATGCGCAGTGAAAGAACTTTCTATTGGGCCGCTAAGAATGTTAATGAGTTACAAAGAACTTTTGCTTGAAATAGAATATAGAAAAAAAAAAAAAAACACAAAATGAAGGAATGCAAAGCAAGCAGAGAAAACGTTAGAAATGTTGTTAGTATGTGATGTGGTAGGAAAGAAATGTTAATTTGAAGAATTTGAAAGTATTGAAATATTAACCCATTAACACCTCAAACTCGACTGCTTCGACTTATTATGGTGACATTTCATATATTCACTATTTAGAGCATTTAAATTTTAAACAAGTAACAGCGTGCTAAGTTCGTCCTGGCCGAATCTTCAAAACCTTCCACCATGGATCCCGTTTATCGAGTTCTTTGCGCGGTATCTCTTTTTAGGCAAACAAAGAATAATAAATTAGAACTGTTTGCTATTCGAGCTATATCAAGTTATAGTCCGAGTTTATATCAAATTATGTGTACGGGACATATTGGGTTGCCCAAAAAATAATTGCGGATTTTTCATATAGTCGGCGTTGACACATTTTTTCACAGCTTGTGACTCTGTAATTCTTTTCTTTCTGTCATTCTTTCTTCTGTCAGTTATCAGCTGTTACTTTTAGCTTGCTTTAGAAAAAAAGTGTAAAAAAAGTATGTTTGATTAAAGTTGATTCTAAGTTTTATTAAAAATGCATTTACTTTCTTTTAAACAATCCGCAATTACTTTTTGGGCAACCCAATATATCAAGTTATAGTCCGAGCTATATCAAATTATGTGTACGGGACATAGTATGCTAAGGTTTCAATCAGCTGCTTTGCGTTCTTCTAACCAGACTGCGCAGATAAGCTGATGCATACGCCTTATCGGCGTGTCGCCTCCGGTCTTAAATAGTTCAGCGGGTAACCCGTGGGTACCTGCTGCCTTGTTGTTCTTCAGTCGGGTCACTGCTTCTTGGACCTCATTCTGATTAGGAGGTAAACATTCTGTACCATCATCAATGATTGGTTCTGCAGTATCCTCTTCGCCGCCAACGTCGCTCACTAGCATTTGGGTAAAATGTTCTTTCCTTTCTGCGGAATAAACGTTTCTCCTCTCTCCTTTTCTCCCGAAGCTACTGATTGCAGGGTTGCTCTGTACGTCGCATTTTTGGCTTCAGTAGCATTTCGACACTCTTGCTCGTACCATGGCATTTCGGGGTATTTTCCATGGAGTGGGTAATAATTTGCTACTGCGCCATTATAAAGGGTGATTTTTTTGAGGTTAGGATTTTCATGCATTAGTATTTGACAGATCACGTGGGATTTCAGACATGGTGTCAAAGAGAAAGATGCTCAGTATGCTTTGACATTTCATCATGAATAGACTTACTAACGAGCAACGCTTGCAAATCATTGAATTTTATTACCAAAATCAGTGTTCGGTTCGAAATGTGTTCATTCACCGTAACGTTGCGTCCAACAGCATCTTTGAAAAAATACGGTCCAATGATTCCACCAGCGTACAAACCACACCAAACAGTGCATTTTTCGGGATGCATGGGCAGTTCTTGAACGGCTTCTGGTTGCTCTTCACTCCAAATGCGGCAATTTTGCTTATTTACGTAGCCATTCAACCAGAAATGAGCCACATCGCTGAACAAAATTTGTCAAAATTTGAACACATTTCGAACCGAACACTGATTTTGGTAATAAAATTCAATGATTTGCAAGCGTTGCTCGTTAGTAAGTCTATTCATGATGAAATGTCAAAGCATACTGAGCATCTTTCTCTTTGACACCATGTCTGAAATCCCACGTGATCTGTCAAATACTAATGCATGAAAATCCTAACCTCAAAAAAATCAAAAATTATTTATCATCGGAACAAGCACTCAGTCGAGTGGAGTATGCCGCTGCCATCTGCCTTTTTGTTCTTCAGTCGGGTCACTGCTTCTTGGACCTCATTCTGATTAGGAGGTAAACATTCTGTAACATCATCAATGATTGGTTCTGCAGTCTCCTCTTCGCCGCCAACGTCGCTCACTCGCTCTCTCCTTTTCTCACGAAGCTACTGATTGCAGGGTTGCTCTGTACGTCGCATTCTTGGCTTCAGTAGCATTTCGACACTCTTGGTCGTACCATGGCATTTCGGGGTATTTTCCATGGAGTGCGCAATAGTTTGCCACTGCGTCATTATATCATCGGAACAAGGAGTGCTTTCATCAAGCACTCAGTCGAGTGGAGTATGCCGCTGCCATCTGTTTGCAGCTTTTCAATGTCCAGTTTCTGTGCAGTGTCAGATCTTAATTTTTTCGCCATGCTCAGACGGGTGCGAACCTTTGCTGCAACAAGGTAGTGATCCAAATCTATATTCGCTCCACCAATCGATCGTACATCTTACACGGTGGATGAATGCCTTCCATCTATCACAACGTGATCATTTTGGTCCCTCGTGTTTTGATCGGGTGACAGCCATGTGGCTTTGTGAATATTTTTAGGTTGAAATCTGGTGCTACTAACTACCATGTTTTTTGCCGCGGCGAAGTCTATCAGCCTCAATCCATTACTGGACGTTATCTCGTGCAGGCGACACTTTTCGACTGTTGGACCAAAAATGTCTTCCTTCCCTATCTTCGCATTAAAATCTCCCAAAACGATTTTACTATCATGGGTGGGGCAGCGGTCATATTCTCTCTCTAGGCGCTCGTAGAAAATATCCTTGGTCTGCTCGTCCTTTTCTTCCGTCGTGGTATGGGCACAAATAAGCCTGATGGTGAAGAATTTGGCTTTTATACGGATTGTGCCTAGCCTCTCATCCCCCGGAGTTAAGCCGGAGACAAGGTGTTTCAGTTTCCGACTAACCACAAATCCACAGCCAAATTCATGCCTCGTGTTATGGTAGCTATAGCATAGTTCGTCTCTAATACATCCGCCAGCACGTATACTGCACCTTCTCTATAAAGAGAGCGGACATTCCAGATGCTGATCCGCAAATCATGGTCCTTTTTTCGTTCGCATGGGTCGCCAACGTTGGGGGCGTGGGGCGTGTTGTTCCGTTTTGGATATTCCTTTGTTTCTCACAGTAGTCCTCATAGTTCTCCGAGGGCGGGTTACTGGCCCATCGCCTCAACCGCATGGGTTTTGTGGGATTGCACATGTATCCCTCGTTGTTCCGAGTCGCTTGCTCCAAGATCCGACGCTCGCCCCCAGCCGACCCTAACCTGGGATGAGACACTGATGTTGGCCATTGGTTATTTGAAGGCGCCAATAACTCGCCCTGTCATCTCGAGTATCATTGGCACTCAGTATTTAATTAAGAGCCAGTGCCAACCTTACTCCTCACTTAAATTCTCCTCTCGAAAATCGCAATTGCAGCTACTCCGCATAAAAAAGGGATCTTGTGTGCCTGTGGACGCGCCCGGTAGCTTTCAGCTAAGATTCCCCTGATAACGATGGACACCACACTAGTCGGAGCTCAAAGTTCCCGCCTGTGTGGTACTCATAGTTACCCCGTGTAGCCAGCATTAGTAGGGGATAACCACCGCTGAAAAATTTTTTAATGTTCCTGCCAGGATTCGAACCCAGGCGTTCGGCATCATGTTAACCTCTGCGCTACGGTGGCCTCCAGAGCCACGACCTTTCTCTCACCAAACTGGTGGATAGAGCGACTCCAACGTTCTGACAGAAATACCATTATGTCTCCCGTAAAGCGATTTCTGCTCTAAGTACTTCACAAGATGGTGATTAACCTGCTCTCCATAACCTTTGGGAGAGCGGAGCATATCGCAATTGGCCGGTCATTCGCAGAGTTGTTCGCCCCACTTTTTTGAGAATGGGCTGAACGTTCGCAACCTTCCAACGCGCCGGAAAAACCTTCGGTATATCGACACTTGTTCTTTGTAAGTGTACTTCGAGGCTTTCTCGTCCACTGTGCATCTTTTTCAACCTTGCTGCACTATAAACAAGGTTGACAAGCTTGCGTAGTGGACGAGCAAGCGTCGAAGTACACATAGAAAGAACAAGTGTTGATATACCGTCCGGGCCTGCAGATTTATTAACGTTGAGATCCGCAAGGACCCATTTTAACTCCACGTGTTCGAAAGAATATCTGAGGCATCGAACAAGATTAACTTTCAATCACGGTGAGTGGTTGATTGCTAAACGGGAGTGGTTGATTGCTGATCCTGCAAACATTTCAGCCAGTAGATTAGCCTTATCAACCGAGTCAGTGAATATCTGGTCATCCTTAACATGAGTTGGGATTTGCCGATGAGTTGCCCTTTACTCCTTTTACAAATGACTCCTCGGAGAAGCAATAACTTTGGCACGAAAACGCTGTTCGTAAAGACACTTTTCGTACGCTGGCACACGAAGTTCTTGTCTCTTTGAGCAGCATTGGTAGATATGGGCGATGGGTAAATACCCAAAAGGTATTAACCCTGCAAATTGGGTAAATACCCGGGTTTTTACCTATTTATACCCAAAAGATGGGTATTCATCCGATTTCGATGAAATTTGTCACAGTAAGTTCTGGGAGATCCCCATTAATTTCTGTAAAGTGCAGTTGAGATCGGACTACATTTGGATATAGTTGCCCTTAGACCGACCACCCGATTTCCCGATATAGGGTATAGAGGCTATAAAAGATCCATTTGTTACCCGAATTCGATGAAATTTTGCATAGTGTGTTCTGGTAAACCCCTACCCATTTCTGTCGAATATGGTACAGATCGGACCATATTTGGATATAGCTGCCATATATACCGATCTCTCGATATTGTGTAATGAGCCCATAAAAGGAGCATGTTTCATCCTATTTCAATGAAATTTGGCATAGCGAGTTCCGGTACCCCTCTAAACCTTTTTGTTGAATATAGTCCAGATTGGACCATATTTGGATGTAGCTGCCATATAGTCCAGTCACCCGAAATGGAGTATGGAGCCCATAAAACGAGCATTTTTCATTTGATTGTGATGAGATTTGAAACAGTGCGATTTTATAGACCTCTACACTTTCGGCAGCAGCATTTACGTCACTGTTTAGAAAACAAAGATTCCAATTAAAATGCTGGAAAAATTCGTCGAGCTCAGCCTAACGTGCTCTTTGGTATACAAAAATTTACCGCTTCGGGGCTGGGGAAGAGGCGGCGCGTAGAGGCAGCGCGTAGAGGCAGCGCGTAGAGGCGGCGCGTAGAGGTGGCGCGTAGTGGCGGCGCGTAGAGGTGCCGCGTAGAGGCGGCGCGTAGAGGCGGCGCGTGGAGGCGGCGCGTAGAGGCGGCGCGTAGAGGCGGCGCGTAGAGGCGGCGCGTAGAGGCAGCGCGTAGAGGCAGCGCGAAGAGGCGGCGCGTAGAGGTGGCGCGTAGTGGCGGCGCGTAGAGGCGCCGCGTAGAGGCGGCGCGAAGAGCAGAATACGAAAAGGACGCTGGAATGGAGCAGTGATCGGAATTACCAAGGGGTGCAAGGACATTAACTTCATACTTCACAGGGTGCGAAGTTAAGAATAGGTCAAGAGATTGAGAATAGGTCAAGAAATTGAGATTGAGAGATATTAGAGGCGGCGCGTAGAGGCGGCGCGTAGAGGCGGCGCGTAGAGGCGGTGCGTATGGGCGGCGCGTAGAGGCGGCGCGTAGATGCGGCGCGTAGAGGCGGCGCGTAGATGCGGCGCGTAGAGGCGGCGCGTAGAGGCGGCGCGAAGAGCAGAATACGAAAATGACGCTGGAATGGAGCAGTGATCGGAATTACCAAGGGGTGCAAGGACATTAACTTCATACTTCACAGGGTGCGAAGTTAAGAATAGGTCAAGAGATTGAGAATAGGTCAAGAAATTGAGATTGAGAGATATTCATATTGATGATGGACGCCCCGGTAGCCGGTTTGGTAGCGTGCTTGGATTACCAGTGCAAGGGTCGTGGGTTCGATTCCTGCCAGAAGACCTGGTCTGTCGCTACTGTGGTATCACAATGAACCTGAAATTTTCTAAATGAGTCTGTAAAGGACTGCCACTTTTACCTAACCTAACCTTCATATTGATGATGGTAAGGAAATAATAAAATATGTCCATTGTTCACATATCATTTTTACACGGATTCAAAAATTCTTCAGATTTTTTTAATTTTTTTTTAATATGTGTTGCCTCATAAAACATTGCCATATTCAAAGAAGAAATGTCAAATTTTTCTCAATCCAAAAAATATTCATAAATTGGCCATATTTCAATCATTTTTTACATTTCTTTCCAAAATGTATGCATTTTTGTGTTGTTTGTTTTATTATTCACTTTCTATAGCCATTTGTTATAAAGTTTTTTTGCTCTCTCTCTCCCTCTCTGTCTTTTCTTCCAGTTTAAACAATTTCCTCTTGTACATAAATACAAATCTCAGTTTCCTAGTTTATTTTTTTTTTTGTTTTCTTTGGTCCAAAAAATTTCAAACTGAAAAAAATAAAACCAAAGTTTCTTTTTGTATATTTTATGCCATACATATTCATTTTTATGGTCTTTTGGGACAATTCTTAAGATTTACAATAACGACTTACATAAAAGTTTCTATTTTGTTTATGTTTATGCCGGAAACATTTCGAAATGGTGGCTGACTGGCTAACTGGCTGAATGACTGACTTGACTTTGGTCGTTCATTTGCTCGCACTCACTCACTCACTCACTCACTGTGCAGTCCAAATAATGGTCATTAGGTGAACTGATGAACACACAATTGGACAGATGGACAGACAGAGAGACTGTCAAACACATGCATTTTAGTGACACAAAGTTTTTTGTTATCTTTTT
Source organism: Stomoxys calcitrans (assembly GCF_963082655.1). Taxonomy (NCBI): domain Eukaryota; kingdom Metazoa; phylum Arthropoda; class Insecta; order Diptera; family Muscidae; genus Stomoxys; species Stomoxys calcitrans. The sequence goes on from NC_081553.1 coordinate 58,772,596, forward strand.
GTCAGGCCTTTTTTTTTTGGTTTTCTTGGGCTGCTGTTTTGTTTGGTTTTTGGTCTAAAGTTGGCTGACATTTGCATGACAAACGCGAAATATATAAAAATAGGAGCATGAAACATGAAATGAAAAACTTTAACTTTAGGAAAAAGTACAAACAACTAAGAAACTCCAAATGTAACAGATGCGGCCCGTTCGTTGTATGTAGAAAACCAAAACAAAAGTCAGAGAGCGCTAGCAAAACAAAAAAAGTTGTTAGCATTTGTAACCTATATCAACATTTTACATTTATATTCAGGCAAGAGTTTAAATCAAATGTTTAAGGGAATTTTCTTTGAAATCAAAATTTTGTTACAAATTTTTCTGAAGTGAAAATTTTGTAAAAATTTTCTCCGGAAAAAATTTTAGGAAATTTTCTTTAAAGACAAAGTTTTTCTTGAGAAAAAAATAGAAACATTTTTGTTAAGCCAAAATTTCTAGAAAATTTTCGGTGAAAACAAAAAAAATATCTCAAAAAAAAACTCTCTCTTCATAGATAAAATTTTTTGCTTTAGAGAAAAAAAATTTTTTTTTACTAAAAATAATTTGGAAGAATTATCTCTGAACTGTAGCCATTGTTATCTAATTTCTAAAAATATTTTACATAAATGAAATTTTTTATTTTTAGTAAATTTTCTTCCTACATGTTAAGAAATTTTCCCTAATTTCTATAAAAATATCCATAATTTCTATGAAATTTTCCTAACTTTTATGACATTTTCCTAGTTTCTATGAAATATTCCTAATTTCTAAGAAAACTTCTCAGATTTCTGAAAGCATTCTCTAAAAGAAACAATTAAAAACAAATTCTCTATAGTAAAAAATTTTGGGAAACTCGTTAGAGAAACAAAAATTTGGGAAATTTTCTCTTAAGACATAAATTTTGGGAATTCTTCCCCATAAAAGCTTTTTTTAGAAATTTTCTCGAGTACCCGAAATAAAAAATTTTGGGAAATTTTTCTAAGTACACAAAAAAACGGAAATTTTTTTAAATCTCTCCAAAGACAAAATTTTTGGAAAATGTTCCCCGAAGATAAAATTTCTTAAAAATTTTCCCTGGCGACGAAGTTTCTGGGAAATTTTCGTTAAGGACAAAATTTCCGGGAAAAATTCTGGGAAATTTTCTCTAAAGACAAAATTTCGGGAAATTTTCTCAAAAAAAAAAAATTCTGGGAAATTTTCGCTTAAGACAAAAATTCTGTTGTTAATGTGAATTGATGGGAATTTTCTCTACAGACAAAATTTCTGGGAATTTTATCTACAGACAAAATTTCTGGGAAATTTTCTCTACAGACAAAATTTTTGGGAATTTTTGTCTACAGACAAAATTTCTGGTAAATTTTCTCCATAGACAAAATTTCTGGGAAATTTTCTCCATAGACAAAATTTCTGGGAATTTTTCTCTAAAGATGAAATTTCTGGGAAATTTTCTCGAAGACAAAATTTCTGTGAAATTTTCTATAAGACAAAATTTCTGGGAAATTTTATCTAAAGACAAAATTTCTGGGAATTTTTCTCTACAGACAAAATTTCTGGGAAGTTTTCTCTAAAGACTAAATTTCTGGGAAATTTTTCCTAAGGACAAAAATTCTGGGAAATTTTCGCTAAAGACAAAACTTTGAGGACAAAGATAAGATTTCTGGGAAACTTTCTTTAAAGAAAAAGTTTCTGGAAATTTTACTTTAAAGAAAAAGTTTTTAGGAAATTTTCTTTAAAGAAAAAATTTCTGGGAAATTTTCTCTAAGACAAAAATTCTGAGAAACTTTCTCTAATGCGGAATTTCTTGGAAATGTTCTCTTAGGACAAAATTTCTAAGAATTAACTATAAAGACAAAATGTATGAGAAATTTTCTCCAAAAACAAAATTTCTGTTAAATTTTCTTAAAAATCTAATTTTACCACAAATTTTTCTCGAAAGATAAAATTTTTAGGAAATTTTCCTACAAGACAAAATTTCTGGGAAATTTTATCAAAAACAAATTTTTAAGAAATTTTCTCTAAAGACAAAATTTCTAGAAAATTTTGCTAAAAGACTAAATTTCTAGAAAATTTTCTCTAAAACAAAATTTCTGGCAAATTTTCTCTAAAACAAAATTGTTAGAAAGTTTCTCTAAAGAAAACATTTTTAAAAATTTTTCTCTAAAAAAATTTCTGAAAAACTTTCTCTAAAGGCAAAATTTTTTCCAAATTTTCTCTTAAGATAATATTTTTGTGAAATTTTCATTAAAGTAAAAATTTCTGTGAAATTGGCTTTTAACATAGTGCAATGGCAAAATTTCTAGCATACTTTCTTATTGACAAAAATTTTAGAACGTTTTTGTAAAACTTTCCTTTTATACAAAATTTCTCGAAATTTTTCTATTCGGACAAAATTCTTGGCCATGTTTTTCCCAGACAAAATTATTTGACAAAAATTTTAGAACGTTTTTGTAAAACTTTCCCTTTATACAAAATTTCTCGAAATTTTTCTATTCGGACAAAATTCTTGGCCATGTTTTTCTCAGACAAAATTATTTGGAAATTTTCTGGAAAATGTTTTCTAAAGACAATATTTCTCTGAAACCCTTTTCCACAGCCTATACGATGTAGCTTACCACATGTTCGACTTCTTTTTCATTTACTTGTCTATAAATCCCGCTTTCAAAGTTGTCTAATTCCCATTGTATTGCACCTTCCTACACGTAAGGTCTTTCACAAGACCAAAAGCATTGGCTGTTTTATATCCCCACTATCAATGCTATCCACTTAATTTGCTTTGCCATAAACAAACTATGTTTATGATATTCGCTGGTGATTATCTCCCTTAACTATAAAACATTATTAGAGGATTTTATTTCATTACCGGAGATATTGTTGTGGCATTGATGATGCTGCAACTGTGGCTGAGGCTACTCCTGTTCCCAAACGTCATTAAGGCAACTTTCATGGCAACCATTAATGGCAACAATTCCCAATCTTATTTCCAAAAACACAAAAAAAAATAAAATTGCAAATGTAAGCCACACTCAAACTCTCATGTCTCAACAATAGAATGTGGGTGGCAGGGTTTTTGTTGCGGCTGCTGTTGCTGCTGCATCAAGCCTTATCCCCGATTACATTGTTTGAAGGCTCCTCCGCAAATGCAACTCAATTCGTTGTATCTGTTGGTGTTGCATTGTTGCTTGGGGAAATTAAATAATAGCTGGCAACACCACTCCTCATTGTCGTTGTTTCTTTTGTGAGTGTAGTGGCGGCACATTTGCATTTGGCATAAATGTGATAAGAGTGCATTAGTTAACAGTGGTTTGAAGATAGAAAAAGAAAAATACCAAAAAGATTAAAAATTTGGAAAAAATAATATAACCCCTTACCTAATACATTACAAAACACATGAAAATACCTTACCTATCACATTATACGGCTACTGTCAACACCTTACCTTCTATACTACATGATGGTATTTTTGTGAAATTTTTTTTGGAAACTGATTATCTATTGTCAATCATAGTATAATCTGTATAATCCTCTAATACCTTACGAAACTCATGAAAACTCCTTACCTGATACATTACAGGACACCACTTTACTTTTCCTGGAAGTTTTTCGTTTTATACCCACCACCATAGGATGGGGTATACTTATCTATTCATTTCGTTTGTAACACCTCGAAATATTGACCTAGGACCCCATAAAGTATATATATTCTTGATCGTCTCAAATTCTGATTAGAACTAGCAATGTCCGTCCGTCCGTCTGTCGAAATCTTGATAACGGTCGAACGCATAGAGCTAGCCGCTTGAAATTGTGCACAGATACTTTACATTGATGAAAGTCGTTGTGGGTTGCAAATTGGCTATGTCGGTTAGGATTTGGATAAAGCTCCCATATTAACCGATCTCCCGATTTGACTTCTTGAGCCCATGGAAGCCAGAATTTTCCAACAACTGTGCCAAGTAAGGTTCAAATCGGTTAAGAACCTGATATAGCCCCCATATAAAGTGATTTCCCGATTTGACTTCTTAAGTCCTTATAAGCCTCAATTTTGGTTCCAACAACTGTGCCAAGTACGGTCCAAATCGGTCTATAATTTGATATCGCTCCCATATAAACCGATTTGATTTCTTGACCCCCTGGAAGCCTCAAACTTCTTCCGATTTGGCTGAAATGTTGCACATAGTATTCTGTTATGACTCCCAATAACGGAGTTAAGTACGGTCGAAATCGGTCTATAACTAGATATAGATCCCATATTTTACCAGAATACATGGTGACGGGTTCCTAAGATTCGGCGCGCCGTTCGGACTCGGACCCTCATCATTCAACTTAAATTTGAACTGGACAGCACTCATTGATATACGAGAAGTTGGGAATGTTAATGGCCAAATTTGTATTGGATTGCCCAAAAAGTAATTGCGGATTTTTCATATAGTCGGCGTTGACAAATTTTTTCACAGCTTGTGACTCTGTAATTGCATTCTTTCTTCTCTGTCAGTTATCACCTGTTACTTTTAGCTTGCTTTAGAAAAAAGGGTAAAAAAGTATATTTGATTATTTCTCATCATCAGTAATACCTTCGTAAGTCATTACCGAACTTATAAAAACACCTTACCTTATACATTACAAGGCTTTTAAAAACTTTACCTTCACAGCAACAATTCACGATATTCCTGCAAATTTTTGTTTCATGCAAATGTTGGTTCATCTGCTCAGTCCAATTTTGGCATACTCTTTCCAACATTTCGGCCGGTATCTCACGAATTAATGCTTCAATGTTGTCTTCCAATGCGTCAATTGAAGCGGGATTGTCTGTATAGACATGAGCTTTCATATAGCTCCCCAAAAAAATAGTATAAAGGCGCTAAAACGCACCATCTAGGCGGCCAATTGATCGGTTCCGAACCTGAAATAAAATGTTCACCGAATTCGCCTCTATAACTCCATTGTTACGCGTGCTGTATGGCATGTGGCAATATTGTTGAAGCCACATGTCATGCAAGTCAAGCTCTTGCCTTTTGATCAAAAAAGTTAGATATCATCTCAAGGTAGCGCTCACCATTCGCATTAAACTGTGACTTTTTCTGGGTGCATTGGTAGCTCTTGCAATGCTTCTGACTGATCGATGTTGCCGAAAAGATAATAGCTTAAAAATCAACCTTTATTATATAACTCATAAGGCACCTTACCCAATACATTACAAGACACCTGACAACACCTTACCTTTTCTGGAATTATTTCAAAGAATTTTTTGTTTATTTTTTGTTTTATTAGCAAAAATGGGTTCAAACTCCGTCGAGAATATCAGCAAAAATGTTCAGCGTTGTTTGTCCATTTTTGGTGATTGCGACATTTGTGAGGTATTTACCTTAGGTAATCATCGGTGAAACCTCTACCAAGTGGTACAGCTTTGCGGCAAGCCTTTCGGCTCGGCAATAAAAATAAGCTTAAAAATGTCTCGAAAAGCACTCTTTGAATATCAGAGAAATATCATCTTTGTTCCTTAATGGAGGAGGTCATCGGTGGATATCCCATTACTAATGCTGGCTACATTTGTGAGGTATCCTGCCCAGTGATGCCACTCAAGAAAATTATTTCCTATAAAAATTTAGCAAAAATCCTACCAAATGTCTTATAAGCCAAAAATGTGGCATATGTTTTTATACCCACCACCGAAAAGTTAGCCATTTTACTATTCCATTAGAAACACATCAAATTATGCATTTTAAACGCTACGAAGTACTTGATCGTCGTTATTCATATAGGACATGTCGGTCCGTATTTTTGTCGAAATCACTTGAGTTCAGAAAGACGTAGTTTTACCCCGACTTCAATGAACAACCGCGCAGAGTTTGTATAAAGTAATCTCCCGATTTAAATGTTTGAGCCCAAAAATTTGCTTTACTTATCGCAACCCCTCAACATCTGAGTACGGACTAGATCTGACCATATTTGTATGCAGCCGCCACATAGCCCAGATTTCCCACTGATTCAACGAACAAAATCCACATTCCTATCCCGAATTTATGAAATTTGGAAGAAATTCCTAAACATTCGCACTACTCGAGATCCATGGTTTTGTTCTGCACTCTTAAGGATTACACGGAAACGAATTTTGAGTTATCATCGGTCAGCCTACCAACCAACCAAAAAATTAAAACCTACCAATTTTGGTAGGGACCTACCAGAAATGGCAATACTGATCCTGCCATGTTAATACTTCTCCACAAAGTGGTGTCGCTATGTGGCACGCCGTTCTGACTCGACATAAAAAGGAGGCTCCTTATCATTGAGCTTAAACTTTAATTGGACTGCACTTATTGATATGGGAGAAGTATCCCCTGTTCCTTAATGGAATGTTCATGGGCAAACTTTCAATTTACATTATGGGACTAATAAAAGCTCCTTACCTAATTCCTTACAAAACTAATGAAAGCTCCTTACCTAATTCATTGCAGAACTCCTGAGTACACCATACCTTCAACGCATGATTTTCTTTTATCAAAAGTAATGAACTCAGAATAGCCCCTAATTACTGTACAGAACACATAAATGCACCTTACTTAATGCATTAAAAAACTACTGAAATCCTCTTACCTTCTCTACTACATCATATGATTGTCCTGGAAAGCTTTTAGATACATCATTTTCTATTATCGAAAATAATAAACTCTGTATTACCCCCTGATACATTACAGAACTCATGAAAACACATTACCTCATGCCTTACACACACCTGAAAATACTTTAGCATCACTACTACAGCTGCGAGCTAACGGGTGCGAGTGGAAAGCTCCATACGGAGTTGCTGCAACGACAGTCGCGGACAATCAGAGGGATGGGGTGGAGAGTCTCTGTGGTAGGTCGGGTGGCACCGGCTCATGCATAAATTCTGAGTGCCTATGTTGCTTGATATGGCAAGGAGATTTATTGGCGTCTTTAAATTACCAATGACCCCCCTGTCCTTTGGACAGGAACAAGCTTACAGAGTTTAATGAGTATCGCCACCTCTACATGAAAATGTGGCTACGACAACAACAACAATTTGATCGTCCCAAAACACAAACGAAATAAATTTGTCAAAAAATCATATGGTTTAACAGATTTATTGAATAAACCCTTAAGCATTACTGAATTACTTGTGCTACATTCAACCCACTGTGCCATTCACATGCACTTCACTTCAAATGCCAAAGTAAACATCACAAAATTCTCAAGGGTATCAAATGTACAATTGTCAAACAGCATCGAAAGCCAGCGATGATGACGGTTTCGATTGCAATCTTACTTTGAGGCTACATAATAACCATTCAACACAAAGTTACCATGCAATTTAATTATCTTTAATTCCCATGTATGTAACAACGACAGGGAAAAGGGCCGGGAGGAAGATAAAGAATGTCTTACCCAAAGCATAAGGGATTAAAACTACCGCCAAGAATCAATAGCAGGATTCTGAGGTAATTAACGCCTGATTTATTATGATGTAAGATGGGGCTTTTAAATGTCATTGAAAATGCAAATTTTGGCCATGAACATTCCATTAAGGAACAGGGGCAAACTTCTCACATATCAATGAGTTCAGTCCGATTCAAGTTTAAGAGCTCAATGATAAGGGATCTCCTTTTTAAAGACGAGTCCGAAGAGCATGCTGCAGTGCGACAGCTTTTCGTGGAGAAGTTTTACATGGCAAAGTTCCTACCTCACAAATGTCACCAGCATTAGGGATAACCAGCGCTTAGTTGTTTTTTTTACGATGTTCTCGCCAAGGATTCGAACTCCGGCTTTCAGGGTCATAGGCGCCATTAAATACCATTATGTAACTTTAAATGTCTGTATCTCCTCAACTTTTGAATACTTACCTTAAATTAGCAAAGCCTTTCCCTTATTAGCAAAGCCTTTCCCTTATGACGCTGAACGCCTGGGTTCGAATCCTGGCGAGATCCTCTTAACGCTGGCAACATTTAGGAGGTACTATAACATGTAAAACTTCTCTCCACAGAGTTGTCGCACTGCGGCACGCCGTTCGGACTCGGCTATAAAAAGAAGGCCCCTTATCATTGAGCTTAAACTTGAAACGGACTGCACTCATTGATATATGAGAAGTTTGCCCCTGTTCCTTAGTGGACTGCTCATAGGCAAAATTTGCAATTTTTGCAGGTAAGTATCCAAGGCAATTATCACCTGATCATGATGTAGGAGTGTCTATCAAACGCCATCATATAACTTAAAATGAATGTATCTCCTCAGATCTTGAAAACTCACCACCATCAAAAAAATTTGGTGTGAAAACTACTGCCAAGAATTAATGGCAGTCTTCAGAGGTAATTATCCCCTGATTTATCATGTTGTAACTGGGCTTCATTATTCCATCATATAACTTAAAATGTGTGTATCTCTGCAATTCTGTAATGCTTATTTTAATCATTAAAGCATTAAGGGTTAAAACAACTTAGATCCAAGAATTATTATCAAGATTCTAAAGCAAATATCTCCCAATTTATCATAACAAAGGAGAGGCTTTGGAGAATGTTGAAGCTTTTATCACCTAAGTTATCATACCACAGATTAGGTTAGGTAAGGTTGAAAAGAGGGTGCGGATATTAATCCGCTCCATGCCCCTATGGATATGAACCTAAGTCAGTAAACGGCTTGTTGTGCGCTCTAAATCTCCTAAACTGGAATTGGACTGCGCTCATTGATATGTGAGAAGTTTGCCCCTGTTCCTTAGTGGAATGTTCATGGACAAAATTTGCATTTGCAGGAGTGGCTTCCAATTTCCTTCAAACAACTTAAAATGTCTGTATCTCCTCAACTCTTCAATACTTACTTTTATATTATGAATGTATTTATTAAATTGCAATTTAAAAATATAGTTTAATTATTAGAGCTAGTTGTCATATCTCTAACAAACCTTATCTTAAGCTCACACTTACCTTTACATAAAGTGGTGTCAATATTTTCAAGTCTTTATTTCAAAGTTTGAACATCACCTTTTTACAGCGATCCCACCTGAGTGGTCATAAAATAAGCACAACATTTCTTTATCTTCATCTTTTTGTTGATGTTGCAACCAAGTACTACTACTACTACTACTCCAGCTACTACTACTTACTTTCACTTCTCATTGCCATAAAAATCTTATACATCTTCGTCTGAGATTATACAGTTTTGGGTGCTGTTACAAATGTTATCGACACTGTCAAAGCCCAACAATAAAAAGGCGAACCAAGTTGTAGAGCCAGTGCCGTTAATGCCTCTCAGTTGCCTTTTAGTCTTATGCGCCTTTAACTAAAAGTGCTGAAAAGTTGGGATTTGTGCATAAATTTTCCACAGTACATTGCAGGCGGCAAATGTTTGCTCCAATGAAAGTGCTGCAGTAACAGCATAGCCACATTTAAATCTCCCAAGATTTTTTTTTACGGAGAGTAGCAGCAGCATCATTCGCACCACACACATTGGGTTAACGAGAGATACGTGTGGATGATCAAACGAGGAGTTGTAGGGAATTTTGGGAATGGGTAAGGCCTCTTAACTTAAAGGACCTATCAACCTATACCGGTGACTTAGAATAACACCAAGAAATTGGACTAAGCTAGACAACTCTAAGGTTATCCTCAATTTAGAATCATCTGGAATGGCAATATTTTCAGCAACTTGATGAGTTTTCAGCAGCAGCTTCAGTTCGCTGGTTAAACTAAAAGGCTATATCCCATTTGAATGTGCTTCCAGTATGTACGTAATTCAGCGCTTTTAGAAGCACAAAATGGATTATAGAAAATCATTACCACTTATTTGTTTTTATTTCGCCCATTGAAAATCATTACATGTTTTATCGTTCGTAAAGGTCGTACCAAAAGCACAAAAAGTGTTTCCATATATGGGTGAAACTTTGTATTCGGAGGAGTAGCCATCCGCTTACGCTAGCGCACCGATTATGAGCTAGTTTCAGCACCTGATAAAATTCGTAAATTTTTCCTTTACTACCAAATGACCACAAAACTGCATTAAATTCATCCCAATAAGCAATTCATGGTACTGCTTACTAGGCATATACTTTTTTTTGATGGGACTTAACCCTATCGCTTGCTGTCTGAGTAGAATTCTATCAACTGCCACAGCAATGAAATGATACCTTCTCGAGGTGTTCCCCCAGTGGCGTAAATGCTTCCGACATTGAGCACAACATAGATTATCACAAACTAAATGATATTCATCTGACCCCCGTTTCTTATCACACGATTTGTTAAGAGCTCCCTAAATTTTTAATAAGCCTCCAAGCTGCAGCTTCTTCTTTTATGTATATACTAGCTGGACCCGGCCAGCTCCGCTGCGCCTTCATTAACACCAAACAAAAAATAAGTTTTTTACTTAATACCATATGTATCTCCCCAGAACAAGTAGTTTATCTACTCCAAAACACAATACCCCTTAATTGGTTCCCTTGCTGGAATTGGATTGGTTTTGGAGTCACATATTATATGATTGTCCAAATTGCCCATTTGGATGGGTATTCGAGTCGTACTCTCAAATATCTTTCATTTGAATCCCATATTGTCTCTGTCGGTCCATTTTTATTTTTTGGTGGTGCTTTCGGGGTAGGGGGAGAGTCTCCTCCCTTCCGATATCAACAAATTATATAGCATATTGCTGTTTCCAGATAATATTCGTAATCTTTTCCCTAAAACCTATGTCTATTTGAGGGAGTTTTGGGTCTAGGCGGCTCTCAAGGTACCTGGACCTAATGTTTTTTTTATTTAATTAGTACTCCACTCCCGATTACCTTTCATTTGAGTCCCATATTGTCCGGATCGGTTCACTTTTATTTTCGGGTCGTGCTTTTAGGATAAGGGGAAGGGCCCGCCCCCCTTACGATATCAACCAATTCTATATCCTACTGCTGCTTCGATACCATATTCGTAATCGACTCCCTAAAAACTTTCAATTGAGTCCCATTTTGTTCCCATAGGACCACTTTTATTTTTGGGTTATGCTTTTGTGTAAGGGGGAGGGTCCGCCCCCCTTCCGGTATCAATGAATTATATAGCCTATTGCTGCTTCCAGTTCATATTCGTAATTTTTTTCCCTAATACCTTTCATTTGAGTTCCATATTGTCATTATCATCCAGTATGTCTATTTGAGGGGGTTTAAGGTCGAGGCAGCTCTCTAGGTACCTGGAGCCAATGCTTTTTTTATCAAATTAGTACTCCACTCCCGAATACCTTTCATTTGAATCCCCTATTGTCCGGATCACACCACTTTTAGTTTTAGCTCGTGTTTTTAGGGTAAGGGGAGGGTACGCCCCCTTAAAATATCAACAAATTCTATAGCCTACTTCACCTCCCAGACCATATTCGTAAGCGACTCCCTAATAACTTTTTATTTGAGTCCCGATTAGTTCACTTTTATTTTTGTGTTGGGCTTTTGGGTTAAGAGGAATGGTCCGCCTGCCCCCCTAAGGGGAAGGGTACGCCCCCTTAAGATATCAACAAATTCTACAGCCTACTGCTCCTTCCAGACCATATTCGTAAGCAACTCCCTAATAACATTCATTTGAGTTCCGATCGGTCTACTTTTATTTTTGTGTGGGGCTTTTGGGTTAAGGGGGAGGGTCCGCCCCCTTCCGATATTAACAAATTATATAGTATTTTGTTCCTTTCAGACTATATCCGAAATCTTCTCCCTAATACCTCTCATTTGAGTCCCATATTGTTATTATCGCCCAATATGCCTATTTGAGGGGGTTTTGTGGTCGTAGCGGTCTCTATGTACCTGGACCCAATTTTTAATAACAAGTTGAAACTCTACTCTCGAATACCTTTTATTTGAGTCCCATATCGTCCCGATCGCTCTAATTTTTTTTTTTGGGTGGTACTATTGGTATAAGGGAGAGGGTCCGCCCCCTTCTGATATGAACAAATTGTATATCCTATTATTCCTTGCAGACCATTCTACACAATCTGTGAAAATTTCAAGAAAATCGGTTTATATAACGGATACGTCATACTAATCTAGTCATTCCGTTTGTTAAACCTCGAAATATTCGTCTAAGACCCCATAAAGTATATATAATCATGATCTTCTCGACGCTCTGAGTCGATCTAGACCTGTCCGTCCGTCCGTCTGTTGAAATCACGAAAGCGGTCGAACGCGTAAACCTAGCCACTTGGAATTTTGCACAGATACTTAATATTGATGTAGGTCATTGGGGATGGCAAAGGGACCATATCGGTTCAGATGTAGATATAGCTCCCATATAAACCGATCTCCCGATATGACTTTTTGAGCTCTTCAAGCCGCAATTCTCATCCGATTTGGCTGAAATTTTGCACGTAGTGTTCTGTTACGACTTCAAACAACTGTGCCTAGCACGGTCCAAATCAGTCTATAACCTGATATATCTCCCATGTAAACCGATCTCCCGATTTGACTTCTTGAGCCCTTACAAGCTGCAATTTTCATCCAATTTGGCTGAAATTTTGCATGCGGTCTTCTGTTATGACTTCCAACAACTGAGCAAAATACGGTCCAAATCAGTCTCATGTAGCTCTCTCCCGGTCTCTCGATCATCCTTGTTCGGTTCCTAGAAGCTTTAATTTTTGCTGATTTGAAAGAAGTTTTGTATGTAGAATAAAATTATGCCCTTCAACCAAATTTATTTTGTATAAATTTTTAGCAGAATCCATGGTGGGGGGTTCTCAAGATTCGGCCCGGCCCAACTTAGCACAATTTTACTTGTTTTCTGTTGCTCTCGCCAGGATGCGCTAAATTTAAACTTGGTCGCCGAAAGATATTGCAAAAACTAAAATTAAGCCATACAACAAGAAATCATTACAAAATACACAACCTCATTTTAAAGCCTCTGTGGAGGCTTACCTAACCGCCATTCACATCTAATATCGTCCCACTTTAATAGTGTTGTAAAAAATATGCCTCCTTCGAACGTGGTCGCTGAGACACTGATGATGCACAAAATGCATGGCAAATCAAAATGAGATGGTAATACAGAAGGTTATTTAAAAATTCCACCAGTTCCTTTTGTATTCGTGTGGTGACTGGAAACGGCCGACTTTTTTCAATTAGTTGGGCTGGACTCATACTTGGTTGCAGAGACACTGATGATACAAAAAACAGTTGGCGCCCAAATGTCTCATTTAAGAAGAAACCTCTTTGAAATACTTGTCGCGGGCCCCTGCAGTGTGCTAGCGAGCGCTGGCTTTTTGCGTTTAGAGCAACGGATCAAAATCAATCTGTCTCTCTTCTCATTTTTGGCCTTACGATAAGCTGACTTCAATCTTGGTCGCAAAGACACTGATAAGTTAACAAGAAATAGACGAGTTCCTCACAGTTAGGAACGGTAAAGAAAAACCTCTTTGAAATACTTTTCGCGAGCCGCGAAAAGCCCGAACTGTCCCGTTGGAGGAAGGGACACAGTGTGCTAGCGAGCGCTGGCTTTTTGCGTTTAGAGCAACGTATCAAAATTAATCTTCTCATTTTTTGGCCTTACGATAAGCTGTCTTCAACCTTGGTCGCAAAGACACTGATGAGTCACCAAGAAATAGACGAGTTTATCACAGTAAGGAACGGTAAAGAAACCCCTCCTTGAAATACTATTCGCGGGTCGCAGAGAGCCCAAACTATCTCGTTGGAGAAGGGGACACATTGTGCTTGCGAGCGCTGGCTTTTTGCGTTTAGAGCAACGGATCAAAATTTATCTTCTCATTTTTTGCCTTACGATAAGCTGGCTTCAATCTTGGCCGCAAAGACACTTATAATTCACCAAGAAATAGTCGATTTCTTCACAGTAAGGAACGGTAAAGAAACCCCTTTTTGAAATACTTTTGCGGGCCGCGGAGAGCCCGAACTGTCTTGTTGAAGAAGGGGACACAGTGTGCTGGAGGGCGCTGGCTTTTTGCGTTTAGAGCAACGGATCAAAATTAATCTGTCTCTCTTCTCATTTTTGGCCTTACGATAAGCTGGCTTCAATCTTTGTCGCAAAGACACTGATGAGTCACCAATAAATAGACGAGTTCTTCACAGTAAGGAACGGTAAAGAATAACGTCTTTGAAATACTTTTCGCGGGCCGCGGAGAGCCCGAACTGTCTCGTTGGAGAAGGGGACACAGTGTGCTAGCGGGCGCTGGTTTTTTGCGTTCAGAGCAACGGATCAAAATTAATCTTCTCATTTTTTGCCTTACGATAAGCTGGCTTCAATCTTGGCCGCAAAGACACTTATAATTCACCAAGAAATAGTCGAGTTCTTCACAGTAAGGAACGGTAAAGAAACCCCTCTTTGAAATACTTTCGCGGGCGCCGGAGAGCCGGAACTGTCTCGTTGGAGAAGGGGTCACAGTGTGCTAGCGGACACTGGCTTTTTGCGTTTAGAGCATCGGATCAAAATTAATCTGTCTCTCTTCTCATTTTTTGGCCTTACGATAAGCTGGCTTCAATCTTGGTCGCAAAGACACTTATAATTCACCAAGAAATAGTCGAGTTCTTCACAGTAAGGAACGGTAAAGAAACCTCTTTTTGAAATACTTTTCGCGTGCCGCGGAGAGCCCGAACTGTCTTGTTGAAGAAGGGGACAAAGTGTGCTGGAGGGCGCTGGCTTTTTGCGTTTAGAGCAACGGATCAAAATTAATCTGTCTCTCTTCTCATTTTTGGCCTTACGATAAGCTGGCTTCAATCTTTGTCGCAAAGACACTGATGAGTCACCAATAAATAGACGAGTTCTTCACAGTAAGGAACGGTAAAGAATAACGTCTTTGAAATACTTTTCGCGGGCCGCGGAGAGCCCGAACTGTCTCGTTGGAGAAGGGGACACAGTGTGCTAGCGGGCGCTGGTTTTTTGCGTTCAGAGCAATTGATCAAAATTAATCTGTCTCTCTTCCCAATTTTTGCCTCTGGCTTCAATCTTGGTCGCAGGGACACTGATGAGTTAACAAAAAATAAAGGGGTTCCCCACAACGAAGAGCGGTAAAGAAAAACTTAATTGAAACATTTTTCGCGGGCCGTGGAGAGCCCGAACTGTCTTGTTGGAGAAGGGGACACAGTGTGCTGGAGGGCGCTCGCTGCTTGCGTTTAGAACACCGGATCAACAATAATCTGTGTCTCTTCTCAATTTTTGCCTCTGGCTTCAACCTTGGTCGCAGAGACACTGATGAGTTAACAAAAAATAGAAGGGTTCCCCACAGCAAGGAGCGGTAAAGAAAAACTTCTTTGAAATACTTGTTGCGAGCCCCGGAGTGCCCAAACTGTCTCATTGGAGAAGGGGACACAGTGTGCTGGAGGGCGCTGTCTCTCTTGCCAATTGTTGCCTACGATAAGCTGGCTTCAATTTTGGTCGCAGAGACACTGATGATTTAACAAAAAAAGAGGGGTTCATCGCTTTGCTTTACTGTTTTGCACTTTTTCATACCATCCTCGTAGTTGCATTAAGATTTACTTTTAAAGCCATGGCAAAAGTTTTTATATGCACAATGAGGATGATGATAATGATGACGATGTTGATGCTGCTGATGCAGCTCCTCCTTCAGCCAACGTCAACATAAATAAGACTTTATTTGCCATAAATGTGGTGATGATATGCAGAGAGGGAATCGAATAAAGAGGACAGAGGGATGAGACGGTGGTGTAACAATAAAAAAAAACTTATTTAATACAAACGAGAATGAATGAAATGCGCCCAACTTTATGAGGAAAGATATTTTGCTTGGCGTCTTATGGTTATTAGTATAAATGAACGAAACAATGGGCAAGTCTTTAATATGGAGAAATGAAGTTAATAAAACAAAACGAAATGAAAGGAAAGGAAAAGAAATGGGAAGGAAAACCAGAGGGGGACTAACAGGGAGAGAAAAGATGCAATGAATTGGAATTATGAAATAAAACTTTTCAATTCCGCATACCACAACAACTGCAACGTCACAATTCGACTACGCTTTCTAGACAAAAGAATGTTCGCTGTTGCCTCAAGTCGCTGCACTAACATTCAATGAATCGCTCGATGAATGGATGAATAGATGCCTCAATGAATGAATGAATAACTGACTGTCTGAGGAGTGAGTGAGTGAGTGAATGCATGATGCAATTCAGTGTGTTGTAATATTTAATGAAAGTTATTCATGTAGGAATTAATTTTTTTTTTTGTGTTTTTTTTTTCTTTTTTCATGTAAATTTCTGCCTCAGATTATAATTGACTGAGACGAATTTTAGATTTGATTAAAACGATGTGCATATGGTCTCGCTCAATGGTTATGGTGTCTTTAAAATGCCTCAGTTTTTTGTTTTTTGTGATGTAGAAATAAGTTTGTCTGATGACCCAGACAAATTGTTTCAACAGATTTGTGTCAGGTGCTTTAAATGGAGATTAAATTTCCAATTTGTATAGTGAGATTTGGTGTATGTATGTCCAAGGAAAAGTTTTTATTTTGATGATGGGCAAGATTAAAGTATTTTTTAAACGCTGTGAAGATTCTGGAGCTGAAAGAAAAAGAAAATTTGTGGATTTGGACGTTATTCGTCAAGTCAAGCACAATCATTTTCAAACTGCTCTAAACTTTTAATTCTTTAAGGAGGCCTAAGTAAGAAGTCAAGAACCCAGATCGGTTTATATGGCAGCGATATCAGGTTATGAACTGATTGAACAATGCTTAGCACAGTTCCAACCAAATCGGATAAGAATTGCGCCCTCTAGTGGCTCAGGAAGTCTAGATACCAAATCGGTTTATATGGCAGCTATATCAGGTTATGAACCGATTTTAACCATACTTAAGCCAATTGTTGGAAGTCATAAGAAAACATCTCATGCAAAATTTCAGCCAAATCGGATTAGAATTGCGCCCTCTAGTGGCTCAAGAAGTCAAGAACCCTGATCGGTATATATAGTAGCTATATCAGGTTATAGACCGATTTGAACCATACTTAGCGCAGTTATTGGAAGTCAAAACAAAACACTTCTTGCAAAATTTCAGCCAAATCGGATAAGAATTGGACCCTTTAGTGGCTCAAGAAGTCAAGATCCCAGATCGGTATATATAGTAGCTATATCAGGTTATAGACCGATTTGAACCATACTTAGCGCAGTTATTGGAAGTCAAAACAAAACACTTCTTGCAAAATTTCAGCCAAATCGGATTAGAATTGCGCCCTCTAGTGGCTCAAGAAGTCAAGAACCCTGATCGGTATATATAGTAGCTATATCAGGTTATAGACCGATTTGAACCATACTTAGCGCAGTTATTGGAAGTCAAAACAAAACACCTCATGCAAAATTTCAGCCAAATCGGATAAGAATTGCGCCCTCTAGTGGCTCAAGAAGTCAAGAACCCAGATCGGTATATATAGTAGCTATATCAGGTTATAGACCGATTTGAACCATACTTAGCGCAGTTATTGGAAGTCAAAACAAAACACTTCTTGCAAAATTTCAGCCAAATCGGATAAGAATTGGACCCTATAGTGGCTCAAGAAGTCAAGATCCCAGATCGGTTTATATGGTAGCTATGTCAGGTTATAGACCGACTTGAACCATACTTAGACCAGTTGTTGGAAGTCATAACAAAACACCTCATGCTTAATGCCAGCTAAATTGGATAAGAACTGCGCCCTCTATTGGCTCAAGAAGTCAAGCTTCCAAATCGGTTTATAAGGCAGCTATATCAGGTTATGAAGCGATTTGAACCATACTTTACCCAGTTATTGGAAGTTGTAACAAAAGACTTCATGCAAAATTTCAGCCAAATCGGGTGAGAATTGGTTTATATGGCAGCTATATCAGGTTATGAACCGATTTAAACCATACCTAGCCCAGTTTTTGGAAGTCATAAAAAAACACCTCATGCTAAATTTCAGCTTAATCGGATTTATTCTCCGATTTCGCCGAAATTTGGGACAGTGAGCTTTAAACCCTTCGAAATTCTGCTTCAATTTGGCCTGGATCGGTTCAGATTTGGGTATAGCTGCCATTTAGACCGATCTCTCGATTTGAGGTTTTGAGCCCATAAAAGGCGCAGTTATTATCCGATTTCGCCGAAATTTGGGACAGTGAGTTGGGTTGAACCCTTTAACATCCTGCTTCAATTTAGCCAAGATCGGCCCAGATTTGGGTATAGCTGTCATATAGACCGATCTTTCGATTTATGGTCTTGGGCCCTTAAAAGGCGCATTTATTGTCCGATTTCGCCGAAATTTGGATAGTGAGTTGAGATAAACTCTTCGACATCCTGCTTCAATTTGGCCAAGATCGGTCCTGATTTTGGTATAGCTGCCATATAGACCGATCTCTCGATTTAAGGTCTTGGGCCTTTTATAGGTGCATTTATTGTCCGATTTCGCCGACAGTGAGGTGTGTAAAGGCTTCGACATCCTTTCTATACCCACTATCATAGGATTGGGGTATACTAATCTAGTCATTCCGTTTGTAACACCTCGAAATATTCGTCTAAGGCCCTACAATATATACATATTCTTGATCGCCTCGACATTCTGAGTCGATGGGTGTCCGTCCGTCGAAATCACTATAGCGGTCACACGCCTAAAGCTAGCCGCTTGAAATCTTGCCAGGTACTTGATATTGATAAAGGTCGTTGGGGAATGCAAATGGGCCATATCGTTTAGATTTAGACACAGCTGCAATATAAACCGATCTACCGATTGGACCTCTTGAGCCCCTGGAAGCCGCAATTTTTGCCCGATTTGGCTGGAATTTCGCACTTACTGTTCTGTTGTGACTTCCAACAACTGTGCCAAGTACGGACCCTACGGTCTATAACCTGATATAGCTCCCATATAAACTGATCTCTCGATTTAAATTGTCGAGCCCTTACAAGCCGCAACTTACGTACGAATTGGCTGAAATTGAGCATGTAGTGTTTTTTTATAAGTTAAGTTTTTTTTTAGTTAAGAACTGTGCCAAGTACGGTCCAAATCGGTATATACAATGATATAGCTCCCATATAAACCTATTTGGCTTCTTGAACAAATCTGTCTTTAATCTGATAAAGCTCTCATATAAACCGATCTCCCGATTTGACTGGAACCCGCCATTTTCCTCATGTTTGGCTAAAATTCTGCACGTGGTGTTCTGTCAAGACTTCCAACAGCTATGCTAAGTACGGTCCGAATCGGTGTATAACCTGATATAGCTCCCATATAAACCGATATCCCGATTTGACATCTTGAGCCTCTAGAAGCCGCAATTTTGGTCCGATTTGCCTGAAATTTAGCTTGTGGTGTTCTGTTACAACTTCCGAGAACTATGCTTAGTACTGTCTAAATCGATTAATAACCTGATATAGCTCCCATATAAACCGATATCCCGATTTGACTTCTTGAGCCTCTAGAAGCCGCAATTTTGGTCCGATTTGGCTGAAATTTAGCTTGTGGTGTTCTGTTACAACTTACAAGAACTGTGCTTAGTACTGTCCAAATCGGTTAATAACCTGATGTACCTCCCATATTAACCCATTTCCCTATTTGACTTCTTGAGTCCTTACAAGCCGCAATTTTTGTCCGATATAGCTGAAATTTTGCACGTGGTGTTCCGTTGTGATGCCCATCAACTGTGTTATGTGCGGTCCGAATCGGCCCGTACCCCGATATAGCCCCCATATAAACCGATCTCAGATTTGACTTTTTTAGTCCTTACAAGTCGTATTTTTTGTCCAATTTGGCCCTACCGAACAGAGAACGCTTTTACGTGTTTTATTTTATTTTAGTTTGGTTTATCTTTTTTAATATTTTGTTTTAATATTTTTTTTGTGATATTATTTATTTTAATTTGTTTTTAATTTTTTTTTTTCAAAGTAAACAATCTTTATTGTTTTTATTTCTTAAAAATAAAATTTTCCATAAAATTCCCTTTAAAAATGGTTTTGAGAAATTTTTTTGTAAAACACATTTCTTATGTCCATAATTTTTCATATCTTATATTTATGCGAACGTCACCCTCCATCCTAAATGATTTAAACCTCATGTAAATTAATAAAAAAGTTGTCTCGTAAATATGTTTATGTAAATGACCGCACCTTGTTTTTTTTCCTATGCTAAAATCTGTGATTTATCAAAAATGTATCTTAAAACAAAATATCGATGTTAGCTGTCAAACGCCTTCTTCTGGTTTCTGCCGGTGAGCAAACAAAATGTTACACAACAGTCGAGAGGCCAAACAAATACAGCTTTCAGTGGTCTAACCTGTCCTTTACCAAAAATCAATGACTCCTAGCAAATATAAATATCCCCGCAACTTTTTTCCCCCCCCGAGTTTTTGTATAGTAAAATTTGCCTTAATGTAATGGCAAAAGACCCTAACATGCAGAGGTGAGAAGTGAAGCCTGTATAAGACTACACAGTAGCAATTACATTGCCTTTTCAATATTAGACCAATTTGAAAGAAAAAACCGTTTAGACCAACCAACAACTCCCCACCTCTATGGTGTTTATCTTTTTCAGCTCACGTTCATGGTGAGACAACAAGTGAAAGTGTTTTGGAACAAAGATTTGATGTCACGCAAAAAAAGTTCACTCGCAACAATTAAGCAACGAGACAAAATGCCCCCTCTCAAAATACGCAGACAGACACAAAAAAGTGACTTAAAATATAAGACAAGACGTGTAATTACAATCATCAGCCAGAGAGCAGGTAAAAAAGTCATACCTCACTGTAGCTACTTTTTGTGGTGGACAGTTTTTTTTCCCCAACTCTTACCGTGGCTCAATGTTTGTAGGCTTGTCGTCCGTCCGTCTGTCTGTCGGTCTCATTTGTTATTTTTCTATTAACGCTTTTTTGTGTCGTGTTTCATGGCTGCAATTAAATTGTGGGAAGACACCGCCGACTCCATCAGCACCCTAACAACAGCCAGCCAACAGTGTGATTGCAGCAAATTTGAAATTAACCATTTTCATAAGTAGCTGTAGCTGTTGTTGTTGTTTCAAACCACTTTTGTTTTAATTTTAAATGTTGTGGCTGGCTTTGCAGCTGCATTATGAGTAAAGCTTAAAAGTTATGGGATTTTTCTTTTTTAATTTTTTGTTATAAATTAAAAATTCATGGCTTTTGACAATTGGATTATTTTGCCATGGCAATGAGTTGGCCAACTCTTGTTGAAATGATTCCATCATTTGTCATCCATTTATTGATATATTTACATTTTTTGGATGAAAAAATGTTGTTTTAATATTTTTTCTTACATTTTATTTTAATTTTAGAGTGATATTCATTGACATTGGTTTTATTTTTGCAACTCCTCCAGGGCAGTTATAAATGCGATTCAAGGTTTGAAAAAAATATGTCTAATGGCAATCATTTCATGGCTCATCTACACATAGTGGTCATGATTATTATTATTTTATCTATTTTAGTTACTTCAAGGGTCATTTAAGTGGGCCTTGCATTAATTGCAAGATATTTATATGCATACTTAAAGAAACAAAAGATAAAATGGGAGAAATATAGAAATTAAAAAAAAAATTAAAAAAAAAAATAAAATAAAATAAAATAAAATTAAATAAAATAAAAAAAAATTAAAATGAAGTAAAGTAAAATAAAATAAAATAAAATAAAATAAAATAAAATAAAATAAAATAAAATAAAATAAAATAAAATAAAATAAAATAAAATAAAATAAAATAAAATAAAATAAAATAAAATAAAATAAAATAAAATAAAATAAAATAAAATAAAATAAAATAAAATAAAATAAAATAAAATAAAATAAAATAAAATAAAATAAAATAAAATAAAATAAAATAAAATAAAATAAAATAAAATAAAATAAAATAAAATAAAATAATATAAAATAAAATAGAATAAAATAAAATAAAATAAAATAAAATAAAATAAAATAAAATAAAATAAGATAAAATAAAATAAAATAAAATAAAATAAAATAAAATAAAATAAAATAAAATAAAATAAAATAAAATAAAATAAAATAAAATAAAATAAAATAAAATAAAATAAAATAAAATAAAATAAAATAAAATAAAATAAAATAAAATAAAATAAAATAAAATAAAATAAAATAAAATAAAATAAAATAAAATAAAATAAAATAAAATAAAATAAAATAAGTTAAAAAAAAAATAAAATAAAATAAAATAAAGTAAAATAATATAAAATAAAATACATTAAAATAAAAAAAATAAAATAAAATAAAATACAAAATAAAAAAAAAATAAAATAAATTAAAATAATATAAAATAAAATAAAGTAAACTAAAATAAAATAAAACAAAAATAAAATAAAATAAAAAACAACAAAAAAAATAAAATAAAATAAAATAAAAAAATAAAATAAAATAAAATAAAATAATTTTATTTTAAATAAAATAAATTAAAGCGTGCCAAGGTTCGTCCAAGGTTAAACTAGCAAAAAATTAAGCTTCTAGGAACCAAACAATGATGATTGAGAGATCGGTTTACAGGGGATCCATCAGGTTATAGGTAGGGACTCAAGAAGTCAAAGCGGGAGATCGATTTATGTGGGAGCTATATCGTGTTATAGACCGATTCGGACCATACTTGGCACAGTTGTTGGAATTCATAACAGAATACAATCTGCAAAATTTTAGCCAAATAGGACAAACATTGTGGTTTCCAGAGGCTCAAGAGGTCATATCGGGACATCGGTTTATATGGGGACTATATCAGGTTGTAGACCGATTCGGACCGCAATTAGCACAGTTGTTGGAAGTCATAACGGAATACCACATGCAACATTTCAGCCACATCGAAAAAAAAACTCGGACTTGTAAAGGCTCAAGATGACAAATCGGCAGATCGGTTTATATGGGAGCTGTATCAGGTTATCGACAGATTTTGACCGTACCTAGTACAGTTCTAAGAAGTCATAACAGAATACTACTTGAAATTTTTCAGCCAAATTGGATAAAAATTGCGGCTTGTAAGGGCTCAAGAAGTCAAAGCGGAAGATCGGTTTATATCGGTGCTATATCAGGTTATAGACCGATTCGAGCAGTATTTGGCACATTTGTTGAAAATCATAACAAAACACTTAATGCTCAATTTCAGCCAAATTGGACAAAAATTGTGGCTTCCAGGGGCTCAAATCGGGAGTTCAGTTTATATAGGAGCTATATCAAAATCTGAACAGATATGGCCCATTTGCAATCCCTAATGACCTTCATCAATATTAGGTATCTGTGCAATATTTCAAGTGGCTAGCTTTACGCATTCGACCACTATCACAATTTTGACTTACGGACGGACGGAGTCGATCTAGCAATTCGACTCAGAACGTCAAGGCGATCAAGAATATATGTACTTTATGGGGTCTTAAACGAATATTTCGAGGTGTTACAAACGGTATGATTAGTTTAGTATACCCTCATCCTATAGTGGTGGGTATAGAAAGAATGTCTAAGGGCTTTACACACCTTAATGTCCCGAATTTTGGCGAAATCGGACAATAAATGCGCCTTTTAAGGGCCCAATGCCTTAAATCGAGAGATCGTTCTATATGGCAGCTATACCCAAATAAGGACCCATCTAAGCCAAACTGATGCAAGAAGTCGAAGGGTTTATCTCAACTCACTGTCCCAAATTTCGCCGAAATCGGACAATAAATGCGGCTTTTAAGGGCCCAAGACTATACCCAAATCAGGACCGACCTAAAAAAAATTGAAGCAGGATGTTGAACGGTTTAACCCAACTCCCTGTCCTAAATTTCGGTGTGATCGGGCAATAAGTGCCCTAAATTGATAGATCGGTCTATACGCCAGCTATATCCAAATCTTGATTGATCTAGGCCAAATTGAAGGAGAGTTTCGAAGGACCTAACAAACCTCACAGACCCAAATTTCGGCGAAATCATACAATAAATTCGACTTTTAAGGGCCGAAAACCCTAAATCGAGAGATCGTTCTATATGGCAGCTATGACCAAATAATGACCGATCTAGGGCAAATTGAAGTAGGATGTCGAAGCGTTTAACCCAACTCATTGTCCCAAATTTCGGCGTAATCGGGCAATAAGTGCGCTTTTAATGCTCCCAAGTCCTTAAATTCAGAGATCGGTCTATATGGCAGCTATATTCAAATCTGGACCGATCTGGGCCGTATTGAACATGGACGTCGAGAAGCCTAGCATAAATCACTGTCCCAAATTTCAACGAAATCGCATAATAAATGTGGCTTTAATGGACCTAAGACCTTAAATCGGCATATCGGTCTACATGGGGGGCTATATCAAGATATAGTCCGATATAGGCCATCTTCGAACTTATCCTGCCTATGGACAAAGAAAGAGACAGCAAAGTTTCAGCTCATCATCTCTATTTTAAAACACTGTAGCCTGATTTCAAAATACAGACGGACAGACGGACGGACTTGGCTAGGTTAGGTTAGATTTAAGTGGTAGTCTGCCATCAGACTCACTTAGACATTTTCGTCCAATGTGATACCACAGGAACAGAAGAAGGAAGGTGCCTTCTAGCTCCTACCGTTGAACCATCCAGATCCAGATCCCTACAACTTGCGAATGTTCACATCCGCTAAATCAGACAGGTATTCAAAAAAAGATTACACCCTAAAGTGGAACTCCTTCTGACTGTCAGTGCGGGACACTCACACAGAAGGTGTTCTATAGTCTCTTCTTCTTCGATGTCCTCACAGCCTCTGCAAAAGTCGTTGCTGGCAAATTTCAGTCTGTCAGCATGTTTTCCGATTGTGTCCGTCATGACAGTGACCTGTGTCCGTCATGACAGTGACCTGTCATGACGGACACAATGACTGAAACGACTGCTCTAGCCAATGACAGCAAAGCAGTAGATCTCTCTAAGTACAGATTAGGCCACATAGTTTTGGAATGCTCACAGCCCCCTCTTTGTGACCATCTATCATTCGTTCCCCCTCGGGCCTGATCCTGAAAACTTAGCTTACATGTCGCTAGAGGCATGCCCATAGCCCAAAGCCCACCTGGTCGTCTAGTTTGGAACCATCCACATAGAAGTCTATGTAACTTCTATTACAAGGGATATCGTAGTTTCAATCGGTTCCATCAGAAATAGTGGTACTGTACTTTTCACCAAAAAGTATCTCAGGTAGGATGTAATCCAAACTGCCTGGAACATCGGATATTGTATCAAGGATAGCGCAATGCCCGTAGTCCCCACATGACCAAAGAGAAAGCTCCCTTAATCGCACGGCAGTGGTCGCAGCGATATGCCTAGTCACAATGTCCAAAGGCATTAGATGTAGCATTTAATTCAGTGCATCAGATGGTGTCGCCCTCAGTGCGGCTGTGATGCACAAACATGCCATCCTTCGCATCTGGTTGTCTATTGAACAGTAGGTGGACCTTTGAAGCGCCG
Source organism: Stomoxys calcitrans (assembly GCF_963082655.1). NCBI lineage: Eukaryota > Metazoa > Arthropoda > Insecta > Diptera > Muscidae > Stomoxys > Stomoxys calcitrans. The sequence continues at coordinate 58,797,933 of NC_081553.1, forward strand.
TCCACCACACCACAACACCATATAGCATTATATGTCTAACAACTGCAGTATATACCCAATTCATGACGCTCAGTCTAAACCCCCAACTTTTGCCAATGGCTCTCCTGCAGGTGTATAGGGCAAGAGTTGCCTTTCTTGCCCTTTCGAAAATGTTGGATTTGAAGTTCAATTTTCTGTCCAGCAAAACACCCAGGTATTTTGCGCTTTCTGTAAATGGAACTTTCTCTCCTCCCAAGGAGACAGGTGCCACTGTAGGCAACTTGTATGTCCTGCTGTCTTCTGTCTTCCACGGATTTACACCTGTTGCATGTAGAGCTTCCTGAAGTATATATCTTAGAGTGATACATCATCAGGGCCTGACGACTTAAAGGAGTCGAAACTTCTTATCACCCAAAGGATCTTCAGCTCAGAAATAATTTCCCTAATAGCCTCCGACGAATGCATACCAGTGACAACCTCTTGATCTGGGCCAATTTAAACAAGGATGTCGAGGGTCTTTACATAACTTACTGTCTCAAAAAGGACAATAAATTCGCCTTTAATGGTCCCAAGACCGTAAATCAGATATCTGTCTGAATGGAAGCTATATCTAAATCTGGACCGATCTATGCCGTATTAAACAAGGACGAAATATAGACCGATCTTAACCATACTCTGTACAAGTGTCGAGAGGCCTATCACATCTCACTGGGACTAATTTCAGCAAAATCTTTTAATAAGCACACCTTTTATGGACCAAAAACCTTAAATCGGGATATCGGCGTATATGACAGCTATATCCAAGTCTGGACCGATCTGGGCCGTATTGAACAAGGACGTAGAGAGGCCTAACATAATTCACTGTGCCGAATTTCAATGTGGCTTTAAGACCTTAAATCGGCATATCGGTCTATATGGAGGCTATATCAAGATATAGTCCCATATAGGCCATCTTCAAACTAAATCTGCCTATGGACAAAGAAAGAGACTGTGCAAAGTTTCAGCTCGTTATCTCTATTTATTTATAAAGACTGTAGCCTGATTTCAATATACAGACAGACAGAAGGACGGACCGACATGGCTATATCGTTTAAGATTTTTGCGACGATCCAGAATATTTACGTTTTTAGGGTTGCAAATGGATATTTCGATGTTTTACAAACGGTATGACAAAATTTATATACCCCCATCCTTCGGCGTTGGGTATAAAAAACGTGACGTACTCGTAGCTCCCACTCTAACGGATCTCCAATTTTCACTTCTTGTGCCTCTGGAGGGCTCAATTCTTAATGATTTAGTTGAAATTTTGCACGTTGACTTCTGCTTTGACCTTCAACATCCCTAATAATCGGTCCAATACACAACGATCTCTCAATTTAACTCCTTGAGCACATGCATATGCAAATTTGTCAATGAATATTCCATTAAAGAACAGCGGCAAACTTCCCACATATTAATAAGTGCAGTCCTCTTAATTTTTTACCTCAATGATATGGACCCTCCTTTTTCATGCAGAGTCCAAACGGCGTGCCGCTTAAAAGAGAAGTTTTTGCATGGCTTGATACTTTAGAAATGTCACCAACATTTGGAAAGGGATAACAAAGCAATCGTAGCGCAGAGGTTAGCATGTCCGGCTATGACGCTGAACGCCTGGGTTCGAATCCTGGCGGGACCATCGTAAAATTTTCAGCGGTTATTATCCCCTCCTAATGCTGGCGACATTTGTGAGGTACTATGTCATGTAAAAAGTTCTCTCTCGCTGAGGTTAGCATGTCCGCCTATGACGCTGAGCGCCTGTGTTCGAATCCTGGCGTACGATCATAAAATTTTCAGTGGTGGTTATCCTCCTGTCCAATTGGTTATCCTGTCCAATTCAATTTTAAGCTCAATGATAAGGGACCTCCTTTTTATAGCCGAATCCGAACGTCGTGCCGCAGAGCGACACCTCTTTGTGCAGAATTTTTACATGGCAAAGTGCCTCCCAAATGTCGCCAGCATTAGGAGGGGATAACCACCGATGACAAATTTTTCCTGATGTTTACGTCGGGATTTGAACCTAGGCGTTCGGCGTCATAGGCGCTCATGCTAACCTCTGTGGCCTCCAAGCACTTACAGGAAGCAAATATACAAAAAATTATCCTAAAAGATTTCTTGTTATGTCCTTCCATTATCGTTTTTGGCAAATTTGAAGTCAACACGCTTTTATCTGTTTTTCTTATAACCCTAATGTATGTACATCAATTTTATATGAAAAGCTCTTCTAATAGGTCGTCCTCCAGAGTTATCCTCCCATAAAATATCATAGCATGTTGACAATGTTAATGTTAATTGATGAGCGTTGTGTTGTTGCTGCTGTTGCTGCTGTTGAAAAATCCCACTTGATTGGCACTTCAGTTGATGCCACTTGGAATAAAAAAAAATAAAACGTTGACAAAATGATTAACATTTTTAATAGGTTTCTAGAAGTGGCAGCAACAGCAGCAGCAGAAAAAGTCCCACAGCATAGCAAAAAGCAAAAAAATGGCAACATACAGCTAAACATGCAAATAAATGTCACGCAACGTTTGAAAAGAAGGGGAAGTACCCACAATTGATGGAGGTGGAGGAGTAAGGGAAACATTTAAAAACATTTGCACTACGTTTGCGCGAAAGTGTCAACTTTTGACGCCTTCACATTCGTTGTTGTTGATAGAGAAGCTCCAAAACAAGTAAAAACGCACACATTTGGATGCATATTCAAATTCAGACACTCAATATCCATGGATGATGATAATGTTGATGATCATGATGATGATGGTGACATTGTCATCATACTCATACTTGGACTTCGACGACAAAGTGACGGTGAAATGACAATGCCAGTAAATGGCAATGATGCCTGGGACAAGGTAAAGAGACTTTTTATGATGTTGCCATGGGTTTTGCTTAGTGGACAAAGGAGGAGGAGGAGGTGGAGTAGTATGGATGGATGGTTTAGTACTGTGTTGAGGGACTCAGACTCCTATGACCAAATGATGTTGGCGTAGTGGCTATTGACATTGTCAACATTCGGCCAAAGACATTTCCCATGAAATGAAAAAAAAATTGTAAAAATTGACAACATCAAAAATGAAATATCTGTCTGTCTTACTGCACTGTCCAACTGCCTTGAGACTGTAATGAATGACAAATTAAATAATAATACACAGCTGAAAGAAAGCAAAAGTAACATCTCCGTTGTCAAAGACATTTACTCACATTCCCCAAAAAGGTTTTTCCCTTCATCAAGTGTTTCCAAGGTAGACTTTTCTTTTATTTTGCTACCTCTCTCTCTCTCTGTCTTTGTTTACCTAGCCGAGTCATTGAACTTTTGCTACAAAAGCTTATCGTCTTATTACAAGAAAATCCATCACGCATTTCTGTTGGTTTTTCATTGGAATTGCGAAACATTTTTCATTTATCTTTGAGCCAAGTGAAAAAAGAATGTCCATGGAACAAAGGGCGGTGGTACACATGAGAGTAATTATTCCATTAAAAGCCCTTAAATATCAATGAACTTCAATTATGCGACAGCTGCTTTTAGTTAATTGTATTTAATCGTTGGAAATCTTGGGAAAATACACTGTAGGGGTAAATGTCATGAGCCTAGACAGTATTCTTAAGTTTTTCAAAGGATGAAATAAAAAAAGTAAAAACGTGCCAAGTTCGGCCGGGCCGAATCTTATAAAAGAAAAGATTTGCTCTGCCATAAGAGCGATGTCAAGGCCGGAGACCTGTTGTGAAATGTCAGCTAATTCGAATAAGAATTGCGCCCTTTGATGGCTCAAGAAGTAAAATAGAGAGATCGATTTATATGGGAACTGCATCAGGCTATAGACCGATTCAGACCATAATAAACACGAATGTTGATGGTCATGAGAGAATCCGTCGTACAAAATTTCAGGCAAATCGGATAATAATTGCGACCTCTAGAGGTTCAAGAAGTCAAGATCCCAAATCGGTTTATATGGCAGCTATAACAGGTTATGAACCGATTTGAACCTTATTTGACACAGTTGATGAAAGTCATAATAAAATACGTCTTGCAAAATTTCATTCGCAACGGATAAGAATTGCGCCCTCTAGAGGCTCAAGAAGTCAAGACCCAAGATTGGTTTACATGGAAGCTATATCAGGTTTTGGACCGATTTGAACAATACTTAGCACAGGTGTTGGAAGTCATCGCAAAACACTTCATGCAAAATTTCATTCCAATCGGATAAGAATTTCGCCTTCTAGAGGCTCAAGGAGTCAAGACCCCAGATCGGTTTATATGGCAGCTATATCAGATTATCGACCAATTTGAATCATACTTGACACAGTTGGGTATCATATCAAAATACGTCGTGCAAAATTTCATTTTAATCGGATAAGGATTACGCTCTCTAGAGGCTCAAGAAGTCGAGACCCCAGATCGGTTTATATGGCAGCTATATCAGGTTAAGGACCAATTTGAACAATACTTAGCACGGTTGTTGAATATCATAACAAAACACGTCGTGCAAAATTGCATTCCAATAGGATAAGAATTGCGACCTCTAGAGGCTCAAGAAGTCAAGACCCATGATCCGTTTATATGACAGCTATATCAGGTTATGGATCAATTTGAACAATACTTAGCACCAATTTGAACAATACTTAGCACGGTTGTTGGATATCATAACAAAACACGTCGTGCAAAATTGCATTCCAATAGGATAAGAATTGCGCCCTCTAGAGGCTCAAGAAGTCAAGACCCATGATCCGTTTATATGGCAGCTATATCAGGTTATGGATCAATTTGAACCATACTTAGTTTATTTGTTGGAAGTCATAATAAAATATTTGTGCAAAATTACATTGCAATCGGATAAGAATTGCGCCCTCTAGAGGCTCAAGAAGTCAAGACCCAAGATCGGATTATATGGCAGCTATATCATGTTATGGACCGATTTGAACCATAGTTGACACAGTTGTTGGATATCATAACAAAACACGTCGTGCAAAATTTCATTCCAATAGGATAAGAATTGCGACCTCTAGTGGCTCAAGAATTCAAGACCCAAAATCGGTTTATATGGCAGTTATATCAAAACATGGACCGATATGGCCCATTTACAATCCCAACCGACCTACTCTAATAAGAAGTATTTGTGAAAAATTTGGCACAGTTGTTGAAAGTCATAATAAAATACGTCATGCAAAATTTCAGCCATATCCGATAGGAATTGCGCCCTCTAAAAGCTCAAGAAGTCAAGTCCCCAGATCGGTTTATATGACAACTATATCAGATTATGGACCGATTTGAACCTTACTTGGCACATACTTAGCACAGTCGTTGGAAGTCATAGCGAAACACGTCGTGCAAAATTTCATTCCAATCGGATAAGAATTGCGCCCTCTAGAGGCTCAAGAAGTCAAGACCCAAGATCGGTTTATATGACAGCTGTATCAGGTTGTGGACCGATTTCAACCATATTTGACACAGTTGTTGGATATCATAACAAAACACGTAGTGCAAAATTTCATTCCAATCGGATAAAAATTGCGCCTTCTAGAGGCTCAAGAAGTCAAGACCCATGATCGGTTTATATGGCAGCTATATCAAAACATGGACCGATATGACCTATTTACAATCCAAACCGACCTACACTAATAAGAAGTATTTATGCAAAATTTGAAGCTTCTAGATTTGCTCCTTCGAAAGTTAGCGTGCTTTTGACAGACAGACGGACGGACTTGGCTAGATCGACATAAAATGTCACGCGATCAAGAATATATATATATTTTATGGGGTCTAAGACGAATATTTCGAGGAGTTACAAACAGAATGACGAAATTAGTATCCATTTCCATTTTTTTTACGGGCCAGAATGGGATTATGCATGGCGTATTTGATGAAGGAGTCTCTCGCCATTAGCAGGTCTCCGTTGTTGCCAGCGGTGCCGGCTAAAAGTCCACCCTGTGTCAACTCGAGGAAATTAATTCCACCACGGAACCGCTTTCGCATTACTTCGAAATGGACTCTATATCTGTTGATTATCCTTACACTCTTCAATGTGTCTGCATCCAGACTTCCGCATTTATAATCTACGCCGTTGCGTGCAGGTCCATCTGTTTCCTTGGCAGAACTTGTTCGTTGGCAGTACTTACATTTAATCATCGCCTTACAGTTTCTCTTGTTCTCCAACATCCTCTGGACTACTGTGCCGGGCAAAACGTCTTCAATCGCTGTTCCAACTTGCTTTCGTCTTTTGTGCCTCATAAATTTAGGTGCTAGAAAAGCATTTGTCCATTAAAGTATTTCCGGAAATAACATTTGTGGACGCAGACGGTGAATGGAGGCTCATTCCCAGGTGGCCAGGAAGAGGTCGGCGATCAGAGCATCGCAATACCTACACATGTGGCCTTAACAGATGACCTTATCAGGGACATCGTTGACGAGGAGAAGATTGCGTGGGTGGTCCGCATTTTCCGGTCGTTTAAGTCGGCCGGACCTGAGGGAATTATCCCGGCACTGCTGCAGGAGTCCCTTGGAGTCACACTGCCATGGCTTAAGCAGATCTTCAGGGCGAGCCTAGCATGGTCTTACATACCATAGGTACTGGTATGGTTGTGCTAGGAAGAGGACACGTGCGAGGGTGTTCGAGAAGGTCCAGAGACTGGCCTGCGTCGGGATCACAGGGGCACTGAGATTCACACCGCAGGCAGTCCTATAGGCGATGCTCGATATGCAACCCATTAGTAAGCCTATTTTTGGAACTGCGCCGTTAGGGTCGCGCTTAGGCTGAGGGAGCTCGGCATGCTGAAGGAGGATAGTTGGGGCCACAGTTCGATTCTGGGTGATATGGATACGGGGGTTAGACTAAGGAGTATCTCCGACTACCTGGCACCAGTGCCGACTGAAGTGAGGGTATTCGCGATTCGTTTTCCTGAGAGAGACGAACCTAGGGCGGATGGTGTACTTGAGGAGGATAAGACCTCGATCTACACAGATGGCTCCAAGATAGAGTCAGGGACTGGATTAGGGGTATACTCTGATATACCCAATATCAGTATGTCTCTGAGAATGCCGGACGAGTGTACGGTCTTTCAGACGGAGGTATGTGCCATTGCATTGGCCGCAAGAGAAATTCTGGTAAGGGGCTTACCGTTCTCGAAACTCAGAATTTATGTGGACAGTATGGCGGTACTCAAGGCTTTAGGGTCGAGGATGGTGAAGTCGAGATGCGTGGCGGATTGTTTGGAATCCCTGGATAGGCTCCGGGCCCCCGACATGTTACGGATTGTTAGGAATCCCTGTATAGGGTTCTTGGGCATGAGGGTATACCAGGAAATGAGAGTGTGGAGAGTACTCCAAGAAGGGGTTGTCTGCGCCGAGCGGACCAGTCATCGATCTTGCCTACGTATCATTTGTTGAGCTACTGAACAGAGTAGATGGGATGGCCAGGGCGGTGTCGGTGGCGTGGTGGGATTGGGTGGATGGTTGCCGGACTGCAAAGGCGCTATGGCCGGTCATCGACCGGAGGAGGACTAGGCAGTTGCTGGCATTCGATAATGGATCGATGAGTACTTTGACAGAAGTCATACCCGAACACTATGCCATAGGCCGCCTTCGAAACTCAGAACATACGCGGACAGGTCGAGATGCGTGGCGGATTGTTTGGAATCCCTGAATAGGCTCCGGGCCCACGATGTGACGCTGACATAGCTTCCTGGGCATGAGAGGATTCCAGGAAATGAGAGGTGAGAGGGCGGACGAGTGCTCCAGGAGGGGCTGCAAAGGCGCTATGGCCGGTCATCGACCGGAGGAGGACTAGGCAGTTGCTGGCATTCGATAATGGATCGATGAGTACTTTGGCAGAAGTCATACCCGAACACTATGCCATAGGCCGCCTTCGAAACTCAGAACATACGCGGACAGGTCGAGATGCGTGGCGGATTGTTTGGAATCCCTGAATAGGCTCCGGGCCCACGATGTGACGCTGACATAGCTTCCTGGGCATGAGAGGATTCCAGGAAATGAGAGGTGAGAGGGCGGACGAGTGCTCCAGGAGGGGTTCGTCTGCGCCGGGCAGACCAGTCATTGGTCTTGTCTACGTGCCATTTGTCGAGCTACTGAAAGAGTAGATGGGATGGCAAGCTCGGCGTCGGTGACGAGGTGGGACTCGGTAGATGGTTGCCAGACTGCAAAGGCGCTATGGCCGGTCATCGACCGGAGGAGGACTAGGGAGTTGCTGGCGTTCGATAATAGATCGATGAGTACTTTAACAGGGGTCATAACCGGACAATATGCCATAGGCCGCCCTCGAAACTCAGAATATATGTGGACAGTATGGCGGTACTCAAGGCCTTAGGGTCGAGGATGGTGTGGTCGAGATGCGTGTCGGATTGTTTGGAATCCCTGTATAGGCTTCGGGCCCACGATGTGACGCTGACATGGGTTCCTGGGCATGAGGGTACACCAAGAAATGAGAGTGCGGAGAGTGCACCACGAAGGGTTCGTCTGCGCCGGGCGGACCAGTCATCGGTCTTGCCTACGTGCCATTTGTCGAGCTATTGAACAGAGTAGATGGAATGGCCAGAGTGGCGTCGGTGGGACTCGGTTAATGGTTGCCAAACTGCGAAGGTCATCGTCCGGAGGAGGACTAGGGAGTTGCTGGCGTTCGATAAGAGATCGATGGGAACTTTGACAGGGGTCATAACCGCACACTGTGCCATAGACCGCATGGCGGCGCGCATGGAGATTCCGCATAATGACTTCTGTAGGAGTTGCCTCGATGAGGACGAGGAGGGGACTATTGAGCATTTGCTGTGTTCCTGTCCGGGTCTGCAGAGACGTAGGCTCTCCTTTCTGGGGAGCCTTTTCTTCTGGGATCTGGGTGAACTTGCAATCGTACCTCTAGTATGCCTCCTGCGCTTTGTTGAGGGAACAGAATGGTTCCGACGGGGGGTGCTACAAGCTCCGGCGTAGGTAGATCCGTGCTTGCGTATGGACGGGCGGTTCCTCACCCCCCGCTCGGGTTCTCCACTCCTTCTGTCTTTTTCTTTTATTCGTGTATAACCTCTAGTACGAGGTCTCACATTTTCTTTCTCTTCCCTTTCTCTCTCTCTAGGGTACCACAATGAGTCAAACTGGCCTCCGAGTGAACTCACCTTTGGTGGGCAACCTATTCAACCTAACCTATCATCTGTGTAGTAATACTTGACGTCGCCTTGTCTCAAATCTCTTCACATCGATGCATGGCGAAAAGTCCACACGACCATTTGCCCCAGGTCTCATTCATCCCACATAGTTGCCATCTCTTGATAGTATTCTCTCTTATGGTTCGTTTGAAGCTTAGACTCTTTCTTTTGGGAGTTGAACCTCACGGTGTTCAGCGTAGTTCGCTTCATGGCCTCTAGGTTTACTGGAACAATCTCATTGATCTCGAAGCCATTTCGTGAAGGATGGCACACCTTCTTACTCAGGTACCAGAATACCGTAGCTGTCAGCTCGTAGCATCAATCCAAATCCAAATCCGTCATCAAAATCATATTCCAGACTGCGCCCCAGGTTCTAGGTCCATTTGATTAGGGAGTTTACGGGGCCATGACTTCCGAGATTGTATCTATCTGTGGCTGGATACTTAGGCAACTGATGGCATTCGTTCGGCTTATATGAAAGACATCGTTGGGTATGAATGCCTTTTTGTAGCACGCTCTCCATCTTCGCCGCTCATGGTGGGGGGCTACTTATTTCTCCCAGCTAACCTGTATATTCAAAGTCCCTCTCCCTGATTTTTGTCATGGTACGTACACTAATATTAAAGGCGATGCCTTAAAAATCACTAATTTTTCCTTAGCTTTAATTCGTTCGCCTTTGTATTCCTAAACATTGAACTTCAGAAGAGTTTAATCACGAACTTTTCTTTCAATTCACGTTCCCCTCGTCATCTATGTATATAATGATTAATTAATGTTTGGTATACCATAAATAATCGAACAACGACAACAAAGTAAAAGCTACAGCAGTTTTCTTCTTTTTTTTTCTTTTTGTTTGGAGTAGGATTCCAATACCCTGTAGAGACACTGACTTCTTGGATGATACTCTAAGCCGTAGCTTCACCTCTAATAAAATGTATTAAAGTGATGGACATCAAATGTTTAGTTAGACATTGAGTTTCCATGAACAAGTTCGAAAGTCGTTCATTTGTTAATTAGATTGCCATTCATCTGAGGCTGCTGCTGCTGCTGCTGCTAAGGGAGCCGGAGCAATACTAATTGTCTATCGTTCAAATCATTTATCCATCAAAGTGCTAAGTTATTGGTAATTTAGCAAGAGGAACAGACAGCAAAAATGCTTGGCTAAATGAAGAGATTATGTTTTCATAAGCAATAGGTAAAATTTTCTCTTGTTGCAGTTCAAAGTCTTTAATCTTTCTTTAACTTTTCAACTCAACCTCTTTTTACCCAATTGGGCAAGCATAGCTAAACAATTGACACCAAATGCTGTAAATAACGATTTAAATGTGGGGGGGAAACGAAGTTAAAACCATAGTCAATACACTAGTCAGCAACAAATCTGTAACAATTAAAACCGTGCTCGACAGGTTCGAATCTTATAAATACTCCACCGTGGATAGCATATGTCAAGTTCCGGCATATCTTTATAGGCCAACAAGGGATTATGAATTAGAATTCCTTGGGACTGGGCTACATCAAGTTATGAACCGATTCGGGTAATAGCAGAACAATCCCCTAAAAGCTCAAGAAGTGAAATCGGGAGATTGATGTATATTGGAGGTATATCAGGGTTTGAACTGATTCAATTCATACTTGACTCATCTGTTGAATGTTGTACAAAATTTCAACCAGATCGGAGAATATTTGCGGCCTCTGCAGGTTCAAGAAGTCAAATCGGGAGACCGGTTTATAAGGGAGCTATATTAAGTATTGAACCGATTCAAACCACATTGAGCAACGATTCAGACCACATCGTTTTGCAAAATTTCAACCAAACCAGACAAGAAGTTCTCTCTCTAGAGGCTGAAGAAGTGAAGTCGAGAGATCGGTGTATATGGGAGCTGTACCAAGTTTTGAGTGTCATAAAACACATGATGTTACAAAATTTCAGCCAAATTGGATAAAAAATGCGCCCTCTGGAGGCCCAAGAAGTAAAATCAGGAGATCGGCTTATATGGGAGCTAGGGTTGCCCAAAAAGTAATTGCGGATTTTTCATATAGTTGGCGTTGACAAATTTTTTCAACGGCTTGTGACTCTGTAATTGCATTCTTTCTTCTGTCAGTTATCAGCTGTTACTTTCAGCTTGCTTTAGAAAAAAAGTGTGCGAAATTTTGTTTACATTTGTTTGTTTGACGTCAATTTTAATATGGAGCCCACAAAGGAGCATTTTCGTCATATTTTACTTTATTATTTCCGTAAAGGAAAAAACGCGGAGCAGGTTGCTAAAAAGTTACGAGATGTGTATGGTGATAAAGCCTTAAAAGGAAGACAGTGTCAAAATTGGTTTCGCAAATTCCGTTCTGTAAATTTTTCACTTAAAGATGAGCCACGTTCAGGTCGGCCAAATGAAGTTGATGATGACCAAATCAAAGCATTAATCGAATTGGATCGTCATGTAACTGAGCGTGAGATAGAAGAGAAGTTAAATATACCAAAATCAACCGTTCATTATCACATAAAAAGTCTTGGACTTGGGAAAAAGCTTGATATTTGGGTACCACATGTATTGAAAGAAATCCATTTAACAAACCGAATCAACGCTTGTGATATGCACCTTAAACGCAATGAATTCGATCCGTTTTTAAAACGAATCATAACTGGAGATGAAAAATGGATTGTTTACAACAACGTTAGTCGAAAACGATCATGGTCCAAGCATGGTGAACCAGCTCAAACCACTTCAAAGGCTGATATCCACCAAAAGAAGGATATGCTGTCTGTTTGGTGGGATTGGAAGCTGCTTGCAAGGAACCAAATGATTAATTCGGATGTTTACCGTCAACAATTGGACAAATTAAATACAGCCATCAAGGAGAAGCGACCAGAATTGTTCAATCGTAAAGGTGTCATATTCCACCAGGACAACGCTAGACCGCACACATCTTTGGTCACTCGCCAAAAACTGAGTGAGCTTGTCTGGGAACTTTTGATGCATCCACCATATAACCCTGACCTTGCACCATCAGACTACCATTTATTTCGATCTTTGCAGAACTCCTTAAATGGTAAAACTTTCGGCAATGATGAGGCTATAAAATCGCAATTGGTTCAGTTTTTTGCAGATAAAGGCCAGAAGTTCTATGAGCGTGGAATACTAAATTTGCCAGGAAGATGGCAAAAGGTTATCGAACAAAATGGCAATTATATATTTGATTAAAGTTCATTCTAAGCTATATTAAAAATGCATTTATTTTCTTTAAAAAAAACCGCAATTACTTTTAAGGCAACCCAATATTTCTGGTTTTGAACCGATTCGAACCACACCAGGTACATCTGTTAATTGTCATACGAAACTTCATAGTACAAAACTGCATCCAAACTGGACAAAGACTGCGCCCTCTAGAGGCTCAAAAAGTGAAATCTGGAGATCGATTTATATGACAGCTAAATAATGTTTTGATCCGATTCGGACCATACTTGGCACTTTGTTTAGTTGTCATGCAAAATGTAATAGTACAAAATTGTATCCAAATCGAATAAGAATTACGCCCTCTAGAGCATCAAGAAGTCAAATCGGGACTTCAGCTATATCAAAACATGCATCGATTGGTCCCATTTACAATCTCAACTGGACTGCAGTATTTGTGCTTTCGACAGACGGACATGCCTAAATTGACATACAATGTCAGGACACTCCATATTTTGTTGGGTCTCTGATCATTATTTGGATGAGTTACAAAGGGAATGATGATATGCTGATTCAATGATGGAATTGCCCTATGGTGAACATAGTCGCTCGGTACTTCATTGTTTGTTATCTAAATCAGGAGTGTACCCATAGATCACATACCAAGGCAGTAAAAGCGGCCAGATAAAGAAACCACTTTTCCAGACTTTACCAAGATGGTCGAGTTAGTAGAAGCAATCAGACAGAGAAACCTATATTCACCTAAGCTACACTAGACGACTCGAATGTTTTGGGCACTCTTAGTGATTTTGAGTGCCACCATATCTTATGGGAATGATGGAAAGCGTACCCTCTTATAATGGTTGCTCTATATCATTCTCATTTTTATGCTGGGCACTCAGAGAGAACATTCAAGTTCTCTCCGAGTGCTCGAAGGATGTCTGATCAACTAAAGGAAGTACAGGTATCTTAACTGTAGCTAAAGGAAAATTGGCGCCAATGGTTGTGGTTTTATATAACATCTTTGATGTCATACTTTTAACCAAGACTCCTCATTGAGGGAGGTGGCCACTCAATAAACTCAGTAAGGCAACAGGCTTCTAAAAAGTAATGTGCACGATTGGAGCTCTCAGAGATGTGTTGGAGATACTTCTAAAAAGTAATGTACACGATTGGAGCTCTCAAAGATGTGTTGGAGATAGTATGGGCGGCTAGAGAAAGAAAGCTACACTCCAGGCCAGATACGAAAAAGTCAGTACTATAGCACTTTTTCGATTCGAGGAGTATCGTAGTACCCTCGGGACCGATTTAGTACCGTTTAAACTACAATGTCAATGCTAAGAGTCTTGATATATCTGAGCAATGCCGGATGACTAAGTGATATTTGTTTACGGTGCAACATAAGATATGGGAAGGTATGGCGAGCATCTTCATTCCGTTTGCAACATCATAAAATATTGGCAACGAAAAGCAGAGGTTCGCATGTTCAACTATGACGCAGAAGATTGCGTGGGTTCAAACCCCGAAGTGAACATCAGAATATATTTTCAGCGATGGTTATGCCTGTACTAATGCTGGCTACATTTGTGATTTATCCTGCTATTTTACAACTGTCAACTTCAAAAAGGATGCTCCTTATCATTGAGGTTAAATATGAGAGAAGTATCCCAATTACGATAGATAACTGCGAACAGAAATGCTTGATATACTTATGACATCTCTGCAGTCATCTCGTCAAGAGACTCGGAAAAGGTATAGCGGCAACTGCGGCAGGTTATGCTAAGAGTAAAGGACAGACAGGTCTCCCAGGTCTGTGCATGGCCAAAAGATCGTTATGATGACCAAGATATCGGCAAAATTTTAGGGGATCCGATTGAATACAAAGCTAGCCTATGTAGAGCAAATCCGGCACACGATGACAAAGGCCGCGAGGAAAACGTCGCAAATAAGTCAGCTGATTGTAAATCTGAGCCTTTCTTGAGCAGGCGCGTACTCTTAATGGATACTTGCCATAGCATCCTCGCATATGAGAGCGAATTACGCCGACAGCCAATACACACAGCAAGCGTAATTCCCGGTCTTGGTTCAGGGGACGGAGTCTGCAGCTCTTGTAATAGCTGATATGGTTACAATAGACCTATAGGCCAGGAACCGCCTAGGCTTTACACCGCAAGGTCAAATCTGAGAGTAGAGAAGGTGATTGTCCAACGTCTCATGAGATGAGACATGAGGGTAGATGAGTGAGATCCGGGACAGGTAGACGCTACGATTTATCCCCAAAGTAAGTCGTAACAAAACTCTTCGTGCCAAATCGGCTTTCAAGGGCTCAAGAAATAAAATCAGAATATCGGTTTATATGGGAGCTTTATCGAAATCTGAACCGGAATGGTCCATTTGCAATGCCCAACAACCTACCTAATAAGAAGTCCCTGTGCAAAATTCAAGTGGATGTCTTCAATTGTTCGACCGCTATCGTTATTTCGACAGACGGAGGAAGGGACTGGCGGACATGGCTAGATCAAATTAAAATGTCAGGACAATCCAAGCTATGCGCTTTCATTTTTGCACAAATATTTCCTATAAGTGCAGGTCGGTTGGGTTTGTAAATGGGCCATATCGGTCCATGTTTTGATATAGCTGTCAAATCGATCTTAGATGTTGACTTCTCTAGCCTCTAGTGGGAGCAATTCTTAACTGATTTGCCTGAAATCTTTTTTGGTTTGACTTCCAACAACTTTGCCAAGAAGAATGGTCTTAATCGGTCATAACCTGATACAGCTGCCATATAAACTGATCTCCACTTCTCGAGCCTCTAGTGGGAGCAGCTTTTATCCGATTTGTCTGAAATTTGTGGTCAAGGTCTTTTGTTTTGATTTTCAACAACTGTGCCATGTATGATTCAAAATAGTCCGTAACCGACCATACCTGCTGTATAAACTAATTTCGGATCTTGACTTCTTGAACCTCTAGAGGGAGCAATTCTTATCTTATTTGGGTGAATTTTTTTATGTTTTGACTTCCAAATCGGTTCATAACCTGGCATTGCTCCCGATCTCCTGATTACACTTCTTGATTCTCTAGAGCGCATATTTATTATCCGATTTGGCTGATATTGTGCACAATGACTTCTCCATCTCCAACATCCAAATCAAGTATGGTCTGAATCAGTCCATAACCTGATATAGCTCGAAGAGCAGGAATTCTTACCCATTTTCCTTTGTTTGCCCATAGAGAGATACCGTGCAAAGAACTTGACAAATGCCATCCATGGTGGAGGGTATATAAGATTTGGCTCTGCCGAACTTAGCACACTTTTACTTGTTATACTCTGGGGGTGTTTATCCCGCAGCCAGGGGCCTTTCTACGATTATGGCGTTTTCCCATACTGGGCCTCAACAACAAATAGGTTAGGTTAGGTTTTCCCATGCACATACCCCTAAGCCTGGAATGCACTTGTTCCGCGCTCTAAATACTAGAAAGTAACATCGAAAAAGAAAATTTAAGTCAGGTATTCCATGCTGCGTAAAAAACCCCTAATTGTTTTTCATATCACGCCTTAGTTGGTTTATGTCTGATATTGTGTCTCCACCTAAATGCCGGCGTTTGTTAGCCGCCAAAGCCGTGCAATGCCATAGGAAATACTCCAATGTCTCAACATGTGTAGCGGCTATCACTTGCCGCGCCGATTTTGAAGAAGTGAGCTCGTAGTCCTATGTGTCCCGTTATGATACCGAAAGCTATACTGACCTGCTGCTTGCTGTCTTTCTCACAATGCGGAACAAAAAAATAAAAAAATGGTTTTTCTGTTGTTGTTTTTGTAGCTACATTTTCATTTGGACGTAGCGATCCTTATCATACACCTGTAGGTGAGCAGGCTTGTTGTGGTTCAATCGCCGCGGGAACAGGTTGGCCATTGGTTATTTAAAGGCGCCAATAATTCACCTTGTCATATCGAGCATCACAGGCACCCAGTATTTGTGCAAGATCCGGTACCAACTGACCTATCACTGAGACTCTCCGCTCAATAGCGCTGATTGTCCCCGACTGCCGTTGCAGCGACTCCGTATAGAGTATTCCACTATTCGCAACCTGTGGACGCGCCCGGTAGCTTACAGCTAAGCCTCTCGTGACAGCAATGAACATCACACAGATCGGACCTTAATGTTCCAGCCTTTGTGGTGCTCCCAGCTATCCGGTGACGGGGGCTTTCCTAATTGATTGGGGTTGATGTTCTCAGTCATTTCTAATACATCTACCACAACTCCAAGGGTTGCAATTGTAGATCTTTTTGCCAGGGAGCCAACTTATGTATCTGAGAGCCAACCCCCGTAGAGCAGAGGTAAGCCTGTCCGCCTATGACGCTGAACGCCTGGGTTCAAATCCTGCAAAAAATTTTTCAGCGGTGGTTGTCGCCTCCTAATGCTGGCGACATTTGTGAGCTACTTTGCCATATAAAAACTTCTCCCCAAAGAGGTGTCGCTCGGCGGCACGCCGTTCGGACTCGGCTATAAAAAAGAGGTCCCTTATCATTGAGTTTAAAATTGAATCGGACAGCACTCATTGATTTGTGAGAAGTTTACCCCAGTGACTTAATGGAATGTTCATGGGCAAATTTGCATTTGCAGTCAACCGATCACCCGATTATTTTATAATAGTCGACCAGTGTACGGTTATGTATTGCCAATAATCCGACTCTATGAATTTTTGTGGTATTTCATAGGCAGTGAAAAGGTTAAAGGTTCCATTGATTTTGATTAAAGTGTGGTAGGCAACAACTTAGTTTGCCAACAGCATACAACTGAAGAAGAAGTTGGAAACAAACCAAAATTGCCATTCATTGTTGCCCATGATCCAAAAAAGCATTTTCCAATAAAATCATCAAAAATTTACTTTCGTTTTTAGAAAAAAAAACACCAATATGAGTTTTCCTCTGACTTTCTGGGTTTCAAAAAGTCTTACTTGTGTTGTGTTTTATGTTGGCAGACGCCAGGATCACTTTCCTATCTGCTCTGTTGATCTCTAACGTCATTGTTTGACAAAAAATCGTGAGAAATTAAAGCATTATCTGTGGCATGACCCAAACACATCAACTCCTTTGGAAACGGCCAACGAATGCTCCAGTTTAAGTCATTTTCAAGTTTTTAAACATAAAAATTACAATATGCTCTTTATCTAGTGTAGATGTTTGCTGTTGCTATTGCCATTGCTTTTTCGGTGCTCTTTCAGTTTAATTTTGAATTGCCTGTCAGAGGAATTTCTCCTTCTGCTGTGTAATTAATTTTGTGTTACATTTGAGTCAATCTGCTCTGCGTCAATTTGGAAAACAACTTAAAAAGTGAATGAAACTTGCTTAGGAATTTTTTAAAGTACTTTGCAAATGTTGTATTTGAAAGTTTAAGAGTATCGCAAATGAAAAGGAGAATCGGTAAGCACAGTGGAAGTTTTTTGAAGAAGTTTTAATTACTAAAAGAATAAAAATTAACTAAATGTTAAGTGAATTTTCTTTGATGGAAGTACACCTTATTTACTGAAAAATTTTACTAAAAAGGTTTCAGGAGTTACTAAGGAGATGTCAAATCAACACATTATTGTGGATATTGCTTTCCGACATGGTTAAGCCTTGGTTAATTGAATCATGGTTAATAAAATCAATCAATTTTTCAATTGAAAATGATTTTTTGTTCAATTAAATTTTTAATTGAAAAATTTTTGTTGATTTCTTTTCTGTGAACATAAGATTCTAAATCGTTCTTATGTTACTTCAGAGATTAAATTAAAAGAAAAGCATTTCTTTAACATTTGTAATAATAATTAATAATCTTTATGTTCTGCTAATAATATGTTAATATTGAAATTAATTGTAATCATTATTTCTTGTTAATTCCACATGCATGCCTTTTTCCATCAGTTTCCTTGTCAAAACAATTTGTCGACGAGTGTCGAAGACCCTATCATAACTCACTGTCCCAAATTTCGGCAAAATCAGACAATAAATGCGCCTTTTATGGGCCCAAGGCCGTAAATCAAGAGATCGGTGTACATGGCAGCTATATCCAAATCTGAACTGATCTTTGCCTAATTGCAAAAAGATTTCGAGGGGCCTAACACAACTCACTGTCCTTAATTTCAACGACATGGGACAATAAATGCGTCTTTTATGGGCCAAAAACCTTAAATCGAGAGATCGGTCTATATGGCAGTTATATCCAAATCTAAACCGATCTAAGCCAAATTTCAAAAAAATGTCGAGTGGCCTAACACAAATCACTGTCCCGAATTTCGGCGACATCAGACCATAAATGCGGCTTTTATGGGCCCAAAACCTTAAATTGAGAGATCGGTCTCTATGACAGCTATATCCAAATCTGAACCGATTAGGCCCAAATTGAAGGAGGATGTCGAGTGACGTAACACAACTCGCTGCGCCAATTTTCAGCAAAATCGGATAATAAATGTGCCTTTTATGGCGGATCGGTCTATATGGGGGCTATATCAGGATATAGTACGAAATATTTTGTTGCCCAAAAAGTAATTACGGATTTTTTAAAAGAAAGTAAATGCATTTTTAATAAAACTTAGAATGAACTTTAATCAAATATACTTTTTTTACACATTTTTTTTTTCTAAAGCAAGCTAAAAGTTACAGGTGATAACTGACAGAAGGAAGAATGCAATTACAGAGTCACAAGCTGTGAAAAAATTTGTCAACGCCGACTATATGAAAAATCCGCAATTACTTTTTGGGCAACCCAATAGTTCATATTCGAACTTTAACCTAATTCGGTCAAATATTGCAGCTTCCAGGGGCTAAAAATGGGAAAACGCTTTATAGCTATACCAACTTATAGACCTATTTGGACCGTACTTATCACAGTTATTGAAAGTCTTAAGAGAACACCGCATGCCGAATTTTAGCCAAATCGGAAAAAATTGAGGCTTGTAAGGACTCAAGAAGTCAATTTATATCAGGTCAAGAAGTCAATTTATGTCAGGTACCTGGCACAGTTGTTGGAAGTCATACCAAAACGATATGTGCAAAATTTCAGCCTAGTGGGATATGAATTGAGCCCTCTAGAAGCTTAAGAAGTCTAATCGGGAGATCGGTTCATATGGCAGCTATATCAGATTATAGACCGATTTGAACCATACTTAGCACAATTGCTGAAAGTGATACCGAAACACGCCATACAAAATTTCAGCCAAAATGTATAGGAATTGCGCCCTCTATAATCTCGAGAAGTCTAATCGGGAGATCGGTTTATATGGCGGCTTTATCAAATTATGGACTGATTTAGACTATACGTGCACAGTTGTTGGGAGTTATACGAGAACACATGCAAAATTTCAGCCAAATCAGATAAGAATTGCGCCCTCTAGAGGCTCTAGAAGTCAAGACCCTAGTTCGGTTTATATGGCAGCTATATAAGGTTATTAACCGATTTAGACATTACCTGGCACAGTTGTCACGTGCAAATTTTCAGCTCAAGAAGTCAAGACCCAAGATCGGTCCATTTACAGTTCCATCCGAAATTTGTTCAAAATTTCAAGCGCCTAGCTTTACTCCTTCGATAGATAGCGTACTTTCGGCAGACAAACAGACGGTCGGGCGAACATGGGGTGAGGATAAGAATATATACACTTTATGGAGTCTTAGCTTGAGGTGTTACAAGCTGAATGACGAAATAAGTATACCCCCATGCTATGGTGAAGTGTATAAAAACACAAAAATATCACCCAAATCGGATAATAATTGGGCGATCGGTTTGTATAGCTGCTATATCAGACTACGGCCCAATTTAGACCATACCTGGCGCAGTTGTTGGAAGTCATAACGAAACATTATGTATCGGATTAGAATTTCGCTCTCTAAAGGCTCAAGAATTATTGTTGGAAACATGGGCCGAAATGACCCTTTTACCGTCCCAAAACGGAAGTAGTAAGGATATGATAAGAAGTATTTGTGCAAGATAAGAAGTATTTGCGCAAAATTCCAAGTACCTAGCTTTACTACTTCGGAATTTAATGTGCTTTCGACAGACAGACGGACGGATATGGCTATATTGATTTAAACTATCATGGTGATCAAAAACATATTCACTTCGTGAGGACTTAGACCAATATTTCGATGTTTTACAAACGGAATGACGAAATTAGTATAGCCCCATCCTATGGTGCAGAGTGTAATAAGGCAGAAGGAACTGCTGAGTTATCAGCTCATGTGAATAATGCACAGGAACAGGAGAACGAAGATGCCTTCTATCATATCGCTTGATCGCTTTGAAAAGACTTGCGAATGTTCACATCCGTTAAAACACTCAAGTTCTCAAAGAAATGAGAGTGGAACTCCTTCTGCCTTACGGTACGTTGTTGTTGTAATCTTATTTTCATGTGGAGGTGGCGATCCTTGTCAAGCTCCTGTAGGTGAGCAAGCTTGTTCCGGTCCAAAGGACCGATCGCCGCGGGAATAGAGTGGCCATTGGTTATTTAAAGGCGCCAATAATTCGCCTTGTCACATTGAGCATCACAGGCACTCAGTATTTGTTTAAGAGCCGGTGCCGCCCGGCCTCTCACTGAGACTTTCTGTTAGATACCGCTGATTGTCCACGAATGCCGTTGCAGCTACTCCATATGAAGCATTCCACTATCTGCTACCTGTGGACCCGCCCGGTAGCTCGCAGCTAAGCTTCTCGTGACAGCAATGAACACCACACAGACCGGACCTCAATGTTCCAGCTTGTGTGGTGCTCACAGCTATACCGTGCCAGGTGGCAGTAGGGGACATACACACAGCAGATGTTCTATAGTCTCTGCCTCCTCGACGTACTCAAAGCTTCTGCAAAAGTCGTTACTTACAACCTACAGTCTATCACCATGTTTTCCGATCAGACTGCGACCTGTCATAAAGGACACAATGACTGAGACGTCGGTTCTGGCCAAGTAGATCTCTTCAAGTCTAGATTGGGTTACATAATTTTGGAGTTTTCACAGCCACCCCTTTTTTTAACCATCTGTCATTCGTTGCCCTACGAGCCTGATGCTGAAGACATAGCTTACATGTCCACATATTCCAGTTCTCCCTAGTGGAATGTTCATGGGCACAATTTGTAATATGTTTACTCTTGATCAAAAAGCAGCTCAGGATGTGTATAATCCATACTGCCTGGGATATTAGACATTGTATCAAGGTGTAGGTGTAGCATTAAATTCAGTGCATCAGATGGTGTCGTCTTCAGTGCGGCTATGATGCACAAACAAGCCATACTTTGGACCTGGCTGAGTATTGAACAGCAGGTAGACCTATCAAGCGCCGTCCACCAGACCACAAAACCATATAGCATAAGAAAAATGATTTGTAATGTAAAAGGCGATTCAGTCAGCTTCCTTGATTCATTACCAAAATACCTCGCTCATGTAAAAATTTTGTGAATTGTTGGTGCCTGTTAGATTTCAATTGCGTCCTAAATAGTGTAAAAACCTCATGTACTACCATCTTTTTACAACAAGAAAACTGCTGTTGAGCTGCTTTTTAGAAAAAACACATGTTACAAATTTTTAACTTTTTGTGTGTTCTCTCTTTGCCATAATTGTATGCAAAAAAGTCAGGCAAAACAGAAAAAAAGCATCCAACATCCGAATAAGATAGAATTTCATAATTTTTTGTGTAAGCGAAACCCACAACACATAACAACACTTGATGGCGCCCTCATGGGTCTCCCCTACCCAAGTCAAAGGCGGGCCACATGGTGGTGATGTAGTTTGCAGTGAATTCGCACTGAAGAGTTGTTTGTAGAACTTTGTCATTCGTATGTGGTTGCAGCGTTTTTTTTGCTGCGTATTTCAATTTTGTTTTCATTGCACAAATATTGTCGTCGTCGTCGTCGTCGTCGTCGGCGGTGTTTCGCTTCTCTTATGTTCTGTTCTAGATTCCTGTGTATGGCTTATAGAACTCAAAACCACAACATGGGGCATGGGGCAGCAGCACCCAACCAACCAACTGCATTCAGTCACCGAACATTTCGCTTAATTAGGAAATGACAAGTCGTTGTTTTTGGGGAGAAGGAGTCCTTCAAGTACGCATTCGACATTTGTTTGTTTTGCCATGACTTAAAAAATCAACTCAAGTTGGTTTTAAGTTTAGTATGGAATGCATTTTGCTTTTTTGTTTGTTTGGTTTTTTTTTTGTCGCTCAAACTCGAATGGTGGTAATTTATTACAGAAATGAGCATAAACAGCAAAAAAAAAAAAAAACACACAAAACATCAACTAAATGATGTATTTTATGAATCATTAAAACGAGGGCACTGGAAGGCATACAAATTGTGATGATTAGGGCGGTGGTGGTAAAACAAAAAGACCTTGAAAGCATTTTTATGGACTTGTCGTGTATTTGAGAAGGAAAAAGTGCACTAAAGCTTTAAAAGGAGGAACAAGGAAAAACACGGCAAACAACACGCAGAACAAAGTTTTCGTCTATTCCTTTGCATTCTTCTCTACAATAGCTTTCGCTTAATTCCATACTTAAGTACCCTATTTCCATATTCTACAGTCATTTTTCTTTAAAAGGGATTTTACCGAAAAAGGTTAAAAACTTTTCACAGCTTTTTACATTATTGAAGATATTTCAGAATAGATCTTTCCTTCTTAGTTTACATGTTTCTTTCTGCTTTCATTTTCTAACAAATTTTATTTTTTCTTTACAGGTATGTATCGTTGGCAAAAATAATTACACATATTTAAGTAAGTGATTCATTAAACATTTTTTTCAAATTTTGGAAAACAATTGACATTAGGTTGAATCAAATTTTCTAGAGATAGTTGAAAACAGAATTTATTTTTTTTATTAAAAATTAATTTTTCTATGAAAAATTCATTTTCTATGAAAAATTAATCTTTCTATGAAAAATTAATTTTTCTATGAAAAATTAATTTTTCTATGAAAAATTCATTTTCCTATGAAATATTCATTTTCCTATGAAAAATTCATTTTTCTATGAAAAATTCATTTTTCTATGAAAAATTCATTTTTCTATGAAAAATTCATTTTTCTATGAAAAACTCATTTTTCTATGAAAAATTCATTTTTCTATGAAAAATTCATTTTTCTATGAAAAATTCATTTTTCTATGAAAAATTAATTTTTCTATGAAAAATTAATTTTTCTATGAAAAATTCATTTTTCTATGAAAAATTCATTTTTCTATGAAAAATTAATTTTTCATAATAAAATGAATTTTTCATAGAATGCATGAATATTTCATAAAATCCATGAATTTTTCATAGAATGCATGAATTTTTCATAGAATGCATGAATATTTCATATAATGCATGAATTTTTCATAGAATGCAAGAATTTTTTATCTATCCATTTTTCTATGAAAAATTCATTTTGCTATGAAAAATAAATTTTTCTATGAAAAATTCATTTTTCTATGAAAAATTCATTTTTCTATGAAAAATTCATTTTTCTATGAAAAATTATTTTTTTTATGTAGACGGGCCGTAGCCTCGAAATGGGGCCTGAATACTAGGATAGTCCACTGGCTCTACAGGAGCGTGATTAGACCAATACTTACTTACGCCTCAGTAGTTTGGTGGACTGCTATGGAGAAAAGGTGCAACATAAGGACCATACAACAGGTTCAGAGAAAATGTCTTGGCATAGGCGGATCGATGGGGACCACGCCCACTAGGGCACTAGGGACTTTTCTAGATATCCGACCCATTGACATACAGATTATGTGTGAGGCAGCCACTGCGGCTATGAGACTTAAGGCGATGGGAGAATGGATTGATGATTATACCATCGCGGTTTAATCAAAGAGACGATAGGAAACCTGGAAGGAAGGGAAGAGGTTTCCGATCGGATACCTGAGATGAACATTGAAGTCGAGTGCGGGGCACTTGCCGCTATCGGCACAGTCGTGGATTGACGGAACCCAAGTATTGTCATCTGGAGGATCATGTTACACGGATGGATCAAAGCTAAATGACAGAGTAGTCCGGGGGGTTTACATTGAAACCCCAGGGACTGAGATCCGTTTTAGATTGCCTGAACATAATACGGTCCTGCAGGCGGAGATCCGGGCGATCACGGAATGCGTGAAGTGGAATGGTGCTCATTTTCTTAATATTTTATCACCATTTAGCGAAGAAAGCTGGATTCAATGATTTAAGCATAAAATGGAACCTGATGTCAAGAGAAGCCATCCGTAGTGCAGAGGTTAGCATGTCCGCCTAGGACGCTGAACGCCTGGGTTCGAATCCTGGCGAGACTATCAGAAAAAATTTTCAGTAGTGGTTTCCCCTCCTAATGCTGGCGACATTTGTGAGGTACTATGCCATGTAAAACTTCTCTCAAAAGAGGTGTCGCACTGCGGTACGCCGTTCGGACTCGGCTATAAAAAGAAGGCCCCTTATCATTGAGCTTAAACTTGAATCGGACTGCACTCATTGATATGTGAGAAGTTGGCCCCTGTTCCTTAGTGGAATTTTGAACAAAATTTTCGTTTGATTTTTGCGATATAAAAAGTTGGCGACTTTCGACAAGCCAATATTCCCCCAAAAACATGACGGTAAAAATTGTTGTTACTGGTTTTAGTCGTCCACTTTACACCAATCCAAATGTCATTACGATACCTCTTTCCTAACTCTAGCTAGAATTCTTCTAAGGCAGCTCTATTCTTGGGTATTTTTCGTCGTTTACGCAAACCTGGGCACACGGAGCAGCAGCAAACGCCGTAGCCGTTGTCTAGCATTCGAAGCTAGAAAACTTCCAAAAGATATTTGCAATCAGTGCAAAATTCACAAATATTACATCTGATGATTGCGTACCTGCACCAAATCGCGACCACAATTTTCAAAAAAAAAAAGAGATAACTTTTCTAATTTCACAGTCACAGAAGAATTTTGGCAATTTTCGATTTTGAAAATATGTCCTGGCTGCGTCCCTGGCTCCCATACAAAACCGATCTCCCGATTTGTCTTCTTGAGCCTCTGGAAGCCACAGTTTTTATCCAATTTGGCTGAAATGTTACGCATAGTGTTCTACTATGACTTTCAACAACTGTGCTTAGTAGGGTCCGAGGTATAAACCGATCTCCCGATTTGACTTCTGGCGCCCTTCCAAGCCGGAAATTTTGGCCGATTTGGCTGAAGTTTTGCACGTCGTGTTTCGTTACGACTTCCAACAATTAAGTCAAGTACGGTCCGAATCGGTTTATAATCTGATATTGCTCCCATATAAGCCGATCTCCCGATTTGACTTCTTGAGCCCCTTGAAGCCACAAATTTCATTCGACTTGGCTGAAATTTTGCACATAGTGTTCTCTCATGACATCCAACAACTGTTTTGAGTACGGTTGTTATACCCTCCACCATAGAATGGGGGTAAACTAATTTCGTCATTCTGTTTGTAACACCTCGGAATATTCGTCTGAGTCCCCATAAAGTATATATTCTTGATCGTCATGACATTTTAAGTCGATCTAGCCATGTCCGTCTGTCTGTCCGTTCGTCCGTTCATCCGTTTGTCCGTCCGTCTATCTGCCTGTCGAAAGCACGCTAACTTTTGAAGGAGTAAAGCTATGCGCTTGAAATTTTGCACAAATACTTCTTATTAGTGTAGGTCGGTTGGGATTGTTAATGGGCTATAGCGGTCCATGTTTTTATATAGCTGCCATATAAACCGATGTGGGATCTTGACTTCTTGAGCCACTAGAGGACGCAATCCTTATCCCATTTGGCTGAAATTTTGCATGAGGTGTTTTGTTATGATTTCCAAAAACTGTGTTGAGTATGGTTCAAATTGGGCCATAACCTGATATAGCTGTCATATAAACCGATCTGGGGTCTTGACTTCATGAGCCACTAGACGACGCAATTCTTATCGGATTTGGCAGAAATTTAGCATGAGGTGTATTGTTATGATTTCCAACAACTATGTTGAGTATGGTTCTAATCGGGCCGTAAACTGATATAGCTGTCATATAAACCGATCTTGGGTCTTGACTTCTTGAGCCACTAGAGGACGCAATTCTTATCCGATTTGGCTGAAATTTAGAGTGGGGTGTTTTGTTATGATTTCCAACAACTGTGTTGAGTATGGTTCAAATTGGGCCATAACCTGACATAGCTGTCATATAAACCGATCTGGGGTCTTGACTTCTTGAGCCTCTAGAGGACGCAATTCTTATCCGATTTTGCTGAAATTTTGCATGACGTATTTCGCTATGACTTCCAACAACTGTGGCAAGTACGGTTCAAATCGCTCTATAACCTGGTATAGCTCCCATATAATTCGGTCACTCCATTATCCTTATTCGGTTCCTAGAAGCTTAAATTTTTGCTGGTTTGACAGAGGTTGGTATGTAGAATAAAATTATGCCCTTCCACGGAATTTAGTTTGCATAAATTTTTAGCAGAATCCATGGTGGTGGGTTCCAAAGATTCGGCCCGGTCGCAAGCTTTTACTTGTATTATTTCCATTGTCTCTTGTATTGTATGCAATTTTTTTATTCGTATAGCGTTTATTAAGTTATTTCGCAATATTTATTAAGATGTTTTTCTGTAGGTGTTATAGTTTTTTCAGTCCTACGTTATTATGTTTAGTTGAGGGTGTATTTCAATTTATTTTCAAGCAAAATCCAACAAACCAATTAACATCACAACTCTATTGTCTGAATATGAATATAATTGATTAGCTAGCAATTTTTCATTTATCAAGTTATTTAACAAATTAAAAATTATAATAAAAACATACATTTATTCTTTTAGTAATTTGTAAATTTTGTTTTGTGTTTTTTGAAGTGTGGGCCTAAACTCTACGCGGAGGTTTAGCGTAACCATCTACCATGAACATAAGAGTTGCATATGTTTTTCAAGTGATATTCGTGAATGTTTTAATCTTATGAAGTTATCAAACGATCAAAGGAAGAAGCAGAGTTTTATTGAGAATTGATATAGAAAATTAGTTAGGCCAAAATAATTTCGTCAAAACAAAATTTTATATTTTACCTTTTCTAGAACTTATCCTATGGGGAAATTGGATAGCCCTCCTCTAAAATTTGTTGTAGTTATTTAGAAGATTTAACAATATCTTTTCAAAGTTTTTAACATTTTGCTGTTAAATTTCTTTGTCCAGCTGAAACCAATAAGCTTTGATTTTACTTCTAATTAGAGAAGAAAAAAAATAAAAAATTAAAAAAAAAAATTTTAAAAGTTAAGGCAAAATGTTGTATGCTATAAATGCATTCAAAAGTCTACGGAGATCGCCTTTGCGGAGCTGACCAAAGCTTCACCATAAGTTCACTAAGCCCCAAAGATTACATGCTTCCACTACACACTTATTAGTGAGCTGACCAATGGTGGCATGTCTCTAAGAGTTTGTTAAATTTTAAGGGAAAATTTCTTTGATGAATGATTTTTTTCTTAATATTAAGAACATTTTATCCTAACTAGAAGAATAACATATCCTCAACTTTCTTAAAAATTGAATTTCTTGAAAATAAGATGTTTCAAATGGAACTCCTTAGATTTAGTAAATTTAGTACGGAAAATTACATTCTTGAAAAAGAATTTCGTTCAAGTGAAATACCTTAGATTTTGTAAATTTTTTCACCTCAAGACAAAAAATTCCCTTAATAATAAATTTTCCTAATATAGTATTTTAAACTAAATTTTTTAATGTGAAGAATATACATCCCGTACTGAAAATTTTTATATTTGTTTTAAAGATTTTTTGTAGGAAAAAATATTCTTAGGTTAAGGATTTTTTACTAAGCATTAACGATATTGTATACTACATGGTAGTATATCGTATTCATAAAGTTATTCAAGTCAAATCACCTATAGTTCGTTAATTTCAATGTTTTTTTTTAAATAATTTTCCAATTATATTAGGAATATATTCCTTGGATATAGTATTTTTTACTTGCTATTAAGGATGTTATATCCAAAATAAAAGTAATACCTATACTTAAATTTATTAAAAATTACATTTCTCGAGAAAAGAACATTTAAATAAAATACCCTAAAATACGTTAATTTAATAAAATAATTTCTTAATTGTTTTAGGACTAAATTCCTTAGGTAAACAATTTTTTACTTGGTATAAACCACACTCGATAACCCTGTCTATTAGCTGTACTTTTCCCAATTCATGTATTTTTGTGTAATGACAGACATTCTTTCTGTGACAAATTACACTTCTTCCGTACTACACATGATTTTATGCATCTGTTGGATGTTGTATTGATGGCTTCGAACGCGAAGAACCTGCACGCCCAGGTTCGAATCCCGGCCGGGCTCTGCCGAATTTTTCATTTTTCAAGTTTTTTGCCTGTTAGGGCGAACATCATTAAATTTTGCAGTTTCTGTTTGTTTCTCTTTCGAGACGAACTCAATTATCGGAGATGCAAATGGAAGAGGAGAGCCAAAGATAGCAACACACCAATATGGTGTGGTTGGTGTGTGAAAATTTCGTTAAATTTTGACAAAATTCTAATTTTATGAATATTGTAATTTTATAAGAATTTTGTTAGTCAAATTTAAAATTTTGGGAATATTTAAACTTTAAGAGAAAAAAATTGAACATTATGAAAATTTTGTCAAAATTCCAATATTATGAAAATCTTGTCAAGCTTTGAATTTTGTGAAAAATATGTCAAAATTCCAATTTTTTTTTTCAAACTTTGAATTTAATGAAAATTTTGTCAAAATTCCAATTTTATGAAAATTTTTTCAAAATTCCAATTCTATGAGAATTTTGTCAAAATTCTAATATAATGAAAATTTTGTCAAGCTTTGTATTTTATAAACATTTTCTGAAAATTTTTTAAAAATTCCAATTTTATGAAAATTTTGTCAAAATTCCAATTTATGAAAATCTTGTCAAAATTCTAATTTTATGAACATTTTGTCAAAATTCTAATTTTATAAAAATTTTGTCAAGCTTTAAATTTTATGAAATTTTATAAGAATTTTGTCAAAATTCCAATTTTATCAAAATTTGGTCAAAAGTCCAATTTTTGTGCAAATTTTGTCCATTATTGAATTTTATGAAAATTTGGTCAAATTGAATGTTTTATGAAAATTTTGTCGAAATTTAAGTTTTACAATGATTTTGTCAAAACTTTTATCTTATGCAAATGTTGCTAAAATTAAATTTTTTTAAATTTAATGAACATTTTATCAAACTTTAATTTTAATATATTTTTTTTTTATTTTATAAATTCTGCACATTTTGATTTTTTTTTTGTAAATTTTATGGACACTTTGTTAAAATTGTTATTTTAGAAAAATGGTCTCAAAAATTTAATTTTTATAAAAATTCGTATATTTGGAGTATTTTTGTTACATGAAAATAAGTTTCGTTTGTAATAATTCACAGAAAATCCCATCAGCATTGTTTTTCCAAGAAAATGCCATCCTAACCTTCTCTTATTTCTCATTTTCAAACTTCCTTCCAAGTAATATGCCAACTATAGTTGGAAACAAAAACTAATTACAAAATTCTGCCCAACATAGTTGCAATGCTTTGCTAGCCATTATATTCTTGCTATAAACTTGCATTTAATTAAAAATAATTTCTTTGTGCCAATACAAAGTTTAAAACAATTGAAAGAAAAAACGAACAAAAATCAAGTATACCAAACCAGTATCAAACGTCGATAACAAGCATAGCGCATAACAAAAAATAGACAAACTTGCAACGAACAAAATGCAAAAAAAAAAACTTGGAGAGGCCAATCAATGCACCATCAACATGTCAAAGATGACCTTTAACAAAGGAGAAGTATAATAAAAAACGACAACAAACTTAACTAAACAAATAATAGCAGGCTGCCAGTAGAACATATAGACCAGGGGTTAGTTGGGGCGTATGAGAGGTGGCGAGAAGAAAAACATAAAACAAACAACATATAAGTACACTCTTTACAGCTTATTAAGAAAATGTATGGGGGCAAAAACAAAAACAAGACACTATTATTATTACGTTTTGAACCCAGCAAACATTTTGGAAGCAATTCAAAAAAAAAAAGGAATATACATATTTTATCATGACACTAGGCCTCTCAGAAGAACATAGCAATGATGAACAATGACGTTAAACGCCTGAGTGAAAAAAATTAAAAAAAATTTCTTTTTTTTTGTTGAACACTAGCCAAACCGGGCCCGCTCCGCTGCGCCTTCATTAACTCTCTAATATCTATTTAGGGTGGGGACACTTCGCTCTGAATGCAGATATCGAATTCGTGCCATTATAGTGTATGACGCTGAACGCGTTCGAATGCTGGCGAGCACATCGGACAAAGCGGTGTTTATCCCCTCTTAATGATGGCGACATTTGCATGGTCATTTAAAAAAATTGCCCTAAAGAGGTGTCGCACTGCGGGACTCCGTTCGGACTGGGCTATAAAAAAAGGTCCCTTATCATTGAGTGTAAACTTGAATCGGAAAGCACTCATTGATTTGTGAGAATTTGCTCCTTCTCGGTTCCTGGGCAAATTTTGACTCTACTCCCATACGGCTTTCTTTAGAGTCCTATATGAGCGTTTTGGTTTTATAGAAAATTTTGTCAAAATTTTGTTTTTATTGAAAATTGTGTCAACATTTTATTTTTATAGAAAATTTTGTCAAAATTTTATTTTTATAGAAAATTTTGTCAAAATTTTATTTTTATAGAAAATTTTGTCAAAATTTTATTTTTATAGAAAATTTTGTCAAAATTTTATTTTTATAGAAAATTTTGTCAAAATTTTAATTTTATAGAAAATTTTGTCAAAATTTAATTTTTATATGAAACTAGCCGAACCGGGCCCGCTCCTCTGCGCCTTCTTTAACTCTCTAATATCTTTTTAGGATGGGGACACTTCGCCCTGAATGCGGATATCGAATTCGTGCCATTGTAGCCTATGACGCTGAACGCGTTCGTACCCTGGCGAGAACATCGGACAATACGGTGTTTATCTCTTCTTAATGTTCATGTCATTAAGAGGGGATCATTTAAAAAAAAAAATTCCCAGAGAGGTGTCGCACTGCGGGACGCCAAATTCGTTCTTTATTCCTTATGGAAATGAAGTTCAGTTTAGGGGGTGCTTTAGGGCGTACCCCAAAACACTTGGCTCAAAAATTGGATATCAAATTCGTTTTCTACTCTCAAATACCTTTCATTAGAGTCCCATATTGTCATAATGGGTCAAATAACCCTTTTGACATATCTTAAGGAAGAAAAGCGCCACCTAGACTTGAACGCAAATTTTAATGTCACATACGTAATCTACTCCCTAATACCTTTCATTTGAGTCCCATATAGCCATGGTCGGTTAATATTGCCATTTGGGGATATTTAGGGGTGAACGACCTCCCTTTACTTGGACCTAATGTTTTATGTCATATTTCCCCGAATACTTTTCATTTGAGTCCCATACTGACGTGAATTTCGAATAAATATGTTTAGAGGAGTTTTGGGGTTGGGGGGCCGCTGGGTACTTGGACCCAAATTTTAATACCATATTCGTTTTCTGATCTCCAATACATTTCATTTGATACCCTTATTGTGCCCAAATTTCGGATATAGGTGGCGGAAGGTCAGCCTCCACCCGATATCTAAAAATTATATTGCCTATGTTTTCTTCCAGACAAATATACACAATTTATGAAAATTTTAAAAAACTCGGTTCAGCCAAGTATCATATAGTCATAATGGGTTTAATGGCGTTCTTGAGGCTTGGCTTGACCACCTATACTTCGATTTGATTTTGTATGCCAGATTCGAAATCTACTCCTAGATACCTTTCATTTGAGCCCCATATTGAAATGAACGCCCAATATGTCAGTTTTGGGGTGGGTCGCCAACCCCCCCCCCCCCCCCAGGTACTTGGATCCAACTTTTATTATGAAATTCGTTCTCTACTCTTGAATACCTTTCATTTGAATCCCATGTTGTCCCGATCGGTCCACTTTTATTTTTGGGTAGGACTTTTGAGGTAAGGGGGAGGGTCCGCCTCCCCTCCCGATATCAAAATATTATTTAGCCATAATAGGTCGAATAGCGTTCTTGAGGGTTGGCGTGATCACCTATACTTCGATCTGATTTTGTATGCCAGATTGGAAATCTACTCCCGAATACCTATGTTTCCTTCCAGACCAACCTACACATAAGCGAAAATTTCAAGAAAATCGGTTACGACATTTTTCAGTCTATATGGAACAAACAAACCGTAATATGGGTTTGAGGGTTTTTGTGGGGATGGGGTGACCACCTATACTTCGACATGAATTTTTATGCCAGATTCGTTATCTACTCCCGCATAATTTTCCTTTGATACCCATATTGTCCTTTTCGGTCCACTTTAGATATTGGGTCGTGTTGTTTTTGGGGTAACGGTGGAGGGTCCGCCCCCTTCTATTATCAATAATATATAAAGCCTATTCCTATTTCCTGACCATATTCGTATTCTACTCCCCAATACTTTCCATTTGAATCCCGTATGGTCATGATCGCCAAATAAACCTATTTCAAAGGGTTTGGGGGCTGGGTCGCCCCCCCACCCCAGGTACTTGGATCCAACTTTTATTATGAAATTCGTACTCTACTCTTGAATACCTTTCATTTGAACCCCATATTGTCCCGATCCGTCCACTTTTATTTTTGGGTAGGACTTTTGTGGTAAGGGGAGTGTCCGCCTCCCCTCTCAATATCAAAAAATTATGTAGCCATAATGGGTCTAATGGCGTTCTTGAGGGTTGGCGTGACCACCTACATTTCGATCTGATTTTGTATGCCAGATTGGAAATCTACTCCCGAATACCAATGTTTCCTTCCAGACCAACCTACACAATCTGTGAAAATTTCAAGAAAATCGGTTCCGACATTTTTCAGTCTATACGGAACAAACAAACCGTAATATGCCCATTTTGAGGGTTTTTGTGGGGATGGGGTGACCACCTATACTTCGACATGAATTTTTATGCCAGATTCGTTATCTACTCCCGTATAATTTTCATTTGATACCCATATTGTCCTTTTCGGTTCACTTTAGATTTTGGGTGGTATTTTTGGGGTAACGGTGGAGGGTCCGCCCCTTCCGTTATCAATAAATTATAAAGCCTATTCCTACTTCCTGACCATATTCGTAATCTACTCCCGAATACTTTTCATTTGAGACCCATATTGTCATGATCGTCAAATAAACCTATTTCAAAGGGCTTGGGGGCTGGGGCGGCCCCTAGGTACTTGGATCCAACTTTTATTATGAAATTCGTACTCTACTCTTGAATACCTTTCATTTGAATTCCATATTGTTCCGATCCGTCCATTTTTATTTTTGGGTAGGACTTTTGAGGTAAGGGGGAGGGTCCGCTTCCCCTCCCGATATCAAAATATTATATAGCCATAATGGGTCTAATGGCATTCTTGAGGGTTGGCGTGACCACCTATACTTCGATCTGATGCCAGATTGGAAATCTACTCCCTTCCAGGCCAACCTACACAATCTGTGAAAATTCAAGGTAATCGGTTCAGCCGTTTTTGGGACTATACACAAATTGAATTTTATATATATGATAGGTTTAATTTAGCGACACTAGCACTCCAATTATGGATTTCAGACCTCTACAGATTGTTCAACATTTTTAATTTATCTGGGTTACGTTTTGTTTTAGCCTAAGCCCCAACATAATCTATATTCTCTTTATACATGTGTGGTTATTTTTTGCGTAAAATAGACTTTAACATGCACAAAGTAGACTTGACTATGAACGTTCATAGGAAAAAGACAGGCCCAAGAAAACGCAACAAAAAAACCTCAATCTTTGCTAGACAAAGCAGCACACCAAGAACCACACACAATCGTAGTAACGTAACATTGTACCACTATCTACCTTGGCTGCCTTAATTGGTAACTCGTATTACCAGAGCATTACTTAATTTGAGAGAACGCCATAGGAAAATGGCAAAAAAAACGACCCAAAATCTCCTCTTAAAAAAACATGGCATGAAAAACAATTCTCCCAAAAACAAAAAAGAGAAGTGAAACCCATATCGTAAGAACCTAACCTAAGAGCCACAACAACAACGATAAAATAATAAAGTGACTTAGTAGAATCCCTTGTTTTCTATGCTCATCCAACCATCATTGGATAAGTACCCACATAGGAACAAAGGAACAAAGGGCAGAGGTTACAGGGTGCCACAATTGTTTGGAGTTTACAAATTAAGGATAATGAAAAGAAACTTTTTTTTAATTTTAAAACACTGCACTTATTGATATGAGAGAATTATCGCTTGTTCCTTAGTGGAGTGTTCATGGGAAATTTACTATTGAGTTAGTTTAGAGGTTAGCATGTTCACATATGACGCTGAACGTCTGGGTTCAAGTCCTGCCGAGAACACCAGGAAAAAAATGTCCGCGGTGGTTATCCCCACCTGATGCTAGCGGCATTTGTGAGTTACTTTGCCATGTAAAAACTTCTGCCGAGGTTAGGTTAGGTTTAAGTGGCAGTCTGCCATCAGACTCACTAAGACGTTTTCGTCCATTGTAATACCACAGGAACCGAAGAAGGAAGATCCCTTCTAGTTCCTAAGTTGAACCATCCAAATCGTTTTAAAAACCCCAATAACTTGCGAATGATCACATCCTTTAGCTTTTATGACGCTAGAGACATATCCACAGATTCCTGTATCACTGAAATGTGTAAGTTAGTACCTAGTCTAGCAAGCCCGTCCAGTTTACAATTCCCTGAGATATCTCTGTGGCACGGCACCCAGAACAGTTGAATTTTGAACTGTTCAGCCATCTCGTTGAGAAATCTGCGAAAGTCGAGGGCGGTTTTTGTGTTCAGAATTACGTTCTCCAGGGATTTAATGGCTACCTGGCTGTCTGAGAAGATATTTACGCAATCGTGCTTGCGTAGGAAGGGCGTTTCACGCCCGCTTTGCTTTTCATCTTGGGAACCTACCACCGTGGATTCCACTAAAATTTTATATAAAATAAATTTATTTGAAGGGCATAATTTTATGGTTATTTGGACTGTAATTGTCACAGTTGTTGGAAGTCATAACAGAACACTATGTGCAAAATTTAAACTAAATCGGTCGAAAATTACGGCCTTCAGGGGCTCAAGAAGTCAAATCTGAAGATCGGTTTATATTGGAGCTATATCAGGATGTAGACAGATTTAGACCACAGTTGTTTGAAGTCATAACGAAATACTTTGTGCAAAATTTCAGCCAAATCGGACAAAAATTGCGGCTTATAAGGGCTCAAGAAGTCAAATCGGGAGATCGGTTTATATTGGAACTAAATCAGGTTATACACCAATTTGGACCATACTTGGCATAGGTGCTGAAAGTCGTAAAAGTACACCGCATGTAAAATTTCAGCCAAATTCGAAAAAATTGGCGCTTGAAGGGGCTCATCAGGCGGGAGCTATATCAGGTTACCAGCCGAACCGGGCCCGCTCCGCTGCGCCTTCTTTAACTCTCTTATATCTTTTAAGGGTGGGGACACTTCGCCCTGAATGCGGATATCGAATTTGTTACATTGTAGCCCATGACGCTGAACGCGTTCGAATCCTGGCGAGAACATCGGACAAAGCGGTATTTATCCCCTCTTAATGTTGGCGACATTTGCGATGTACAATGCCATGCATGGTCATTAAAAAAATTTTCCCCAAAGAGGTGTCGCACTGCGGGACGCCGTTCGAACTCGGCCATAAAAAAAGGTCCCTTATCATTGAGTTTAAACTTGAATCGGAAAGCACTCATTGATGTGTGAGAATTCGCCTCTTCTCGGTTCCTGGTGGTAATGGGTACTTGGACCTTAATTTTTTATTCCAAGTTCTTTTTATGGTCTCCAATATCTTTCATTTGCTACCCTTTTTGTGCCCATCGGACCACTTTAGGATATTGGTGGAATTTTTGGGGTAAGGGGGAGGGTCCGCCTCCACCCGATATCTAAAAATTATATAGCCTATGTTTCCTTCCAGGCAAACGTACAAAATCTATGAAAATTTTAAGAAAATCGGTTCAACGAAGTATTATATAGTCATAATGGGTCTAATGGCGTTTTTGAGGGGTGGCGTGACCCCCTATACTTCGATCTGATTCCCGAATCTACGAAATCTAATCCCGAATCTACTCTACTCATTTGAGCCCCATATTGAAATTAACATCCAATATGTCTTTTAAGACGTATTTTGGGGTTACTTCGACTCAAATTTTTATACCATATTCGTAATCTACTCTCCAATACCTTTCATTTGATACCTATATTGTCCCAATCGGTCCACTTTTGATTTTGGGTTGTGTTTTGGCATAAGGGGGAGGGTCCATCCCCCTTCCAATACCGAAAAATTATATAACCTATGTTTCTTTTCAGACCAACTTATACAATATGCGAAAATTTCGAGAAAATCGGTTATGCGTTTTTCGGTCTATACGGAACAAACAAACCGAGTCCCATATATCCGGGATTGGCGAATGTGCCCATTTCGGGCGTCTTTGTGGGGGTGGGGTGACCCTCTATACTTCGAAATGAATTTTTATGCCAGATTCGTTATTACACTCCCTGATACTTTTCATTTGATACCCATATTGTCCTTATCGGGTTCTCCAGGGATTTAATACCCATATTGTCCTTTAGAGTAACGGTGGAGGGTCCCTCCCTTTCCGTTATCAATAAAATAAAAACCCTATTCCTACTTCCGTACCATATTCGTAATCTACTCCCAAATACCTTTCATTTGAGTCCCATATTGTAAGGGGGAGGGTCTGCTCCCCTCCCGATATTAAAAATGTATATAGCCTCTGTTTCCTTCCAGACCAACCTACACAATCTGTGAAAATTTCAAGGTAATCGGTTCGACCGTTTTTGAGTCTATACGGAACAAACAAACACAAATTGAATTTTATATATAAGAAGATAGACCGATTCAGACTGTACTTGTCACAGTTGTTGAAAGTCATAACAAAACAGTACATGCAAACTTTCAACCAAATCGGACAAAAATTGCGGCTTCCAGGGGCTCAAGAAGTCAAATCGGGAGATCGGTTTATATGGCAGCTATATTAGGTTATAGACCGATTCAGACCGTACTTGGCACAGTTATTGAAAGCGACAGCAGAACATTACGTGCAAATTTTCAACCAAATCGGACAAAAAATTTCAGGGGCTCAAGAAGTCAAATCGGGAGATCGGTTTATATGGGAGCTATATCAGGTTATAGACCGATTTGGACCGTACTTGTCCCAGTTGTAACAGAACACTCTGAGCAAAATAACAGAACACTTTGAGCAAAATTTCAGCCAAATAGGACATAAATTGCGGCTTGTAAGGGCTTAAGAAGTCAAATCGGTAGATCCGTTTATATGGGAGCTATATCAGGTTATAGACCAATTCGGACCGTACTTGGCACAGGTGTTGGAAGTCGAAACACTATGTGCAAAATGTGAGCCAAATCGGACAAAAAATGCGGCTTGTAAGGGCACAAGAAGTCAAATCGGTAGATGGGTAGATGTGGGAGCCATATCTAAATCTGAACCGATATGGCCCATTTTCAGTCCTCAATGAACTACATCAATTTGAAGTATCTGTGCAAAATTTCAAGCGGCTTGCTTTACACGTTCGACCGCTATCGTGATTTTGACAGACGGACAGAGGGAAGGACCTGGCTAGATCGACTCAGAACGTCGAATCGATCGAGAAGATATATGCTTTATGGGGTCTTTGACATATATTACGAGGTGTTACAAAAGGAATGACTAGATTAGTATATCCCCATTCTATGGTGGTGGGCATAAAAATTTTAGTTGTTTCGACCAAAAATGCATATAAACATAGATAATTTGATGCCGCATGGTTTCGCAACACCCTGTTAAAAAAAGTTTTTATTCTTCTTCGGTACCAA
Organism: Stomoxys calcitrans; assembly: GCF_963082655.1. Lineage (NCBI taxonomy): Eukaryota > Metazoa > Arthropoda > Insecta > Diptera > Muscidae > Stomoxys > Stomoxys calcitrans. The sequence continues at coordinate 58,836,170 of NC_081553.1, forward strand.
TAACATGGTAAAGTAACTTTGCTCTACACCGTACACCATAGAAAAACACAAACTTGGTTAAGAATATGAGATTGTTTGTTAGACATATTCAAATAAATGCAAGTGTATGTGTTACTTCAAACTTTATGTTTTTTAGTTGTTTTTAAGTTGTAAGTAAAACTAAAACAAAACTGCAATAACAACTACTCAGCCATTAGTTGTACTTTGGAAAAATAACATTTCCAAAAAACAAAAACCTTTGCTTGTGGTTTTAAAACAATAACAGAAACGACAGCAAAGATCTATCTCTGAAAAAGCAAACAACCCCCACAACGGATTTGACAAATTTTCAACATTATTTCAACTTGTTGTTGACACCAGACATGACGACAAGAAGGACAGACGGACAAAGACCTTTATTGTTTTAAAGATTTTTGGTATCTTTTGGTTTTTTTACTTGGGGCTAGGAAATGTCAGACAAACCATTTGTATTGACAACATTGAGGAATAAAACGAGAAAAAAAGTTTATGAAAAAAAAATGTTAAAAATATCTTGTGACATATTTTTTTTGTAAACTTTTTTTCGTTGACAGGAAGTATGGCATTTCTTTGAAATATGGTTCTTTTTTTGTGAGACAATTTTTTAGATATTGTAGAACTTGCTAAGCTTAACTCTCAATTTGGTATGCTTAACTTTTCTGTTTTGCATAAACTGCTCATATTTGTTTCTAAGCTGAACTGATTCAGTTTTTATACCCTCCACCATAGGATGGGGGTATACTAATTTGTCATTCTGTATGTAGCTCCTCGATATATTCGTCTAAGACCCCATAAAGTATATATATTCTTGATCGTCTTGACATTTTAAGTCGATCTAGCCATGTCTGTCCGTCTGTCCGTCCGTCTGTCCGTCTGTCTGTCGAAAGCTCGCTAACTTTCGAAGGAGTAAAGCTAGCCGCTTGAAATTTTGCACAAATACTTCTTATTAGTGTACGTCGGTTGGAATTTTAAAAGGGTTATATCGGTCCACGTTTTGATGTAGCTGCCATATATAAACCGATCTGGAATCTTGACTTTTTGAGCCGTTAGAGAGTACAATTCTTATCCGATTTGACTGAAATTTTGCATGAGGTGTTTTATTATGACTTAGAAAAACTGTGCTGAGTATGTTTCAAATCGGTCCACAACCTGATATCGCTGTCATATAAACCTATCTTGGGTCTTGACTTCTTGAGCCACTAGACGGCGCCATTATTATCCGATTTTGCTGAATTTTTGCATGAGATGTTTTGTTATGATTTCCAACAACTGTGCTGAGCATGGTCCAAATCGGTCCATAACCTGATATAGCTGCCATATAAACCGATCTGGGGTCATGACTTCTTGAGCCACTCGAGGGCGCAATTAGTATCCAATTTGGCCGAAATTTTGCATGACGTTTTTAGTTATGACTTTCAACAACTAAGCTAAGTATGGTTGAAATCGGTCTATAACCTGGTATAGCTGCCATATAAACCGACCTGGGGTCTTGACTTCTTAAGCCGCTAGAGGGCGCAATTATTATCGGATTTGGCTGAAATTTTGCATGAGGTGTTTTGTTATGACTTTCAACTGATGTGCTAAGAATGGTTCAAATCGGTGTATAACCTGATATAGTTGCCATATAAACCGATCTGGGGTCATGACTTCTTGAGCCACTAGAGGGCGCAATTATTATCCGATGTAGCTGAAATTTTGCATGAGGTGTTTTGTTATGACTATCTACAATTGTGCTAAAAATAGTTGAAATCGGTTCATAATCTGATGTAGCTGTCATATAAACCGATCGGGGGTCTTGACTTCTTGAGCCACTAGAGGGCGCAATTAGTATCCAATTTGGCCGAAATTTTGCATGACGTTTTTAGTTATGATTTTCAACAACTGAGCTAAGTATGGTTCAAATCGGTCCATAATCTGATGTAGCTGTCATATAAACCGATCTGGGGTCTTGACTTCTTGAGCCTCTAAAGGGTTCAAGTATTATCCAATTTGGCTGAAATTTTGCATGACGTTTTTAGTTATGATTTTCAACAACTGAGATATGTAGGGTTTAAATCGGTCCATAACCTGATGTAGCTGTCATATAAACCGATCGGGGGTCTTGACTTCTTGAGCCACTAGAGGGCGCAATTATTATCCGATTTAGCTGAAATTTTGCATGAGATGTTTTGTTATGATTTCCAATAACTGTGCTGAGCATGGTTCAAATCGGTTCATAAACTGATATAGTTGCCATATAAACCGATCTGGGGTCTTGATTTCTTGAGCCACTAGAGGGCGCAATTATTATCCGATTTGGCTGAAATTTTGAAATCGGTCATGACCATTAACATACGTGTCGAATATTGTATGGATCGGTTTATAGCGTTATATAGCTCCCCTTTAAACCGATCTCTCTATTTTACTTCTTCAGCCCCTAAAATGCGCCATTCTTACTAAATTTGGCTGAAATTTTACACAATGACTTCTACTATGGTCGCTAATATTCAATTCAGTTATGGTCCGAAATGAACCATAGCTTGATATTGTTCCAATGGTGGTGGTGGAAGGTATATAAGATTCGGCCCGGCCTAACTTGGTACGCCTTTACTTGGTTTTTTTTTTCTCTCTTTAAAACATCAACTGAGTCATATGAGCCTAAATAAGCGGATTTGTTATTGTGATTACATTTAAAATTGGCCAGATTTCACACTCTATAATAAATTAAAAATTTGCGCCTTCAACATTTTGTAATCTTCTCGAAATGAGCTCATAAAATCCGATTGTAAATTAAAGTAGGTGAGGAATTTAAATTCTGTGAAAAATAGAGACCAGATTTTAGAAATACCTCATTTGATTTTAAAAGAGTTTTTAGATTTCACAATGAAATGCTTGCATTAGTGACTGTTGAGATGATTAATTTCTAAGGAATTTTTATGGATGAACAGAATTTTATTTCATAACATAACAAAAAAACTTGAAATTCGACTTTAAAAGCATCAGCAATCAATGAGAAGATACAAATGGACAGTTTAAAATTGTTAATGCAAATAATAGGTCAAGCAAAGAGGAAACTAGTGGTAGCAAATTTTGTATATTCACCAAAGGAGTGGAATCCATACAAGTATTAGCCTAGTCGTTCTAAAGTCCGCTGAGGGGTTTTTTAGCGTGGGTGGCCAAGTGTTTGCATTTCATTCCCAAATAACTTTAATTTGAGTCCCATATTGTGCCGATCGGTGTATATGTCCGCTCGGAAGGCTTTTGCGTTGAGGCATTCCCCCATCTATCCATCCACGAATTTCAATATTACATGTGTTTGAGAGAAAGTGCGATATCTACAGTTATTGAATCATATTGGCTTTGCCCAACTTCGATCCGCACACATTTGTTCTTATTTCTTTAAATTTAAATATTTATTTTAATTAATCAGGGTTTCATTTTTTATTTGCAGATTAACTTGGAGAAGCCAACGCCAGAGAAAAGGAATATCTAGAAAAAATAACAGGAGGTAAGACAATAATTTTTATGTTCAAGAAAGAGGAAAAAATATTTTTAAGATTTTTAAGCCCTCTATCTTAAGATGGGGGTGTACTAATTTCGTCATTCCGTTTGTAACACATCGAAATATTGATCTGAGACCCAAACAAAGTCGCCTTGGTATATTTAGAGTCGATTTAGCCATGTCGATACATCTGTCTGTCCGTCTGTCGACGGACAGACAGATTCTTTACTTTCTAACGAGTAAAGCGAGGCGCTGAAAATTTTCCAGAAATTCTCACTATTAGCGTAGGTCGGTTGGGATTGTGAATGGGCCAAATAGTCTCATATATAGTTGCCATATAAACCGTGTATACCAAGGTACAGGTCGCATTTGTTGTTCGATTATCGTAAAATTTTGCACAAGTCATCGTAGAACGGACCAAAAGTATTATTTCTAGAGCCTTAAAATGACATAACGGATGAAAGATGTACATGGGAGCTACATCTAAAACTGAACCGATTGTGATAGATTGTGATTATATAATTTGTGAAAATTGGACTAAAATTATGGCAACTAAAGCCATAAAAGACCATATCGTATGAAATATATATATGGGAACTATATACTCAACGACCTACATGAATAAGAAGTATCTATTAAAAGTTTTAAGCGGCTAGCTTTACGCATTTGACCGTTGTTGTGATTTCGACAGACGGACATGGCTTGATCGACTCAGATCATCGAGACGATCAAGCATATATATAGACATTATGGAGTCTTATACGAATATTTCGAGGTGTTACAAACTGAATGACTAGATAAGTATACCCCTATCCTATGGTGGTGGGTATAAAAATGTTTAAGTCGAGAGGCGCGGATTTTATTTTAGATACATGGTTTCTTCAGAGAAACTTCTTAGAACTGTAAATAGTTTACGTATTTGCTATACAATTTTGCACATTTTTTATCCATACAAATCAACCCGGCCTATTGTGCAGACACTTTGCCCAAAATATTTTTTTTTCATTTAAATTCATTATTTGTAGGATTCCTACGCCTCTTTTTTAATGTATGCCACATATTTTTGTCATCGGGTTATAAGTCCATTTGGTGGGATTTTGCGGAGGGACAAGCATAAGAGACCTAACTTTATATAGCCACTTCAGGTGCTTACCTTACATACTATTTACAGCTTTGACATGTGAACAGAAGAAATTTTTACCGCACTGCCATATACCCTACATTTGAATATCATATTGCCATTTTTGGGCTACATGTCATCTTGGGTATGAGGCGTACTCTCAGCCAATGCTTAAATGCTTCAATGTTACGTTCGAACTTTACTCTCAAAACCCTTTCATTTAGATCCAACATGTCCGCAACATGTCCCTTCGAAAAGGTTTGGATGCCCTTGAAATTGTTGGCTCATAAATTCGATTTCAAATTCCTACTCTATTCTCAAATACCTTGAATTTGAGCCCCATACTGTCATAGTAAGGCTACATGTACGTTGGTGCACATTGGGGTAAAACTCCCCGAAATTTGAATCCACATTTCAAAGTAAGGTTCATACCCTACTTGTAAAACTCTTATTGTCAAGATAGGTGGTTTAAGGAGAAACACTTGAGGTCATATTTTATGTCAGATTCATTCTGCCTTCCATTTGAGACCCCATAGCTAACTATTTCATTCATTAAATGCATAGGTTGGCCACACAACAAGTTACTTTAACTTCTTTTAATGTTTACTTTGATGCATTGCCACAGGCGTCATTATACATAGCCGAAGCTACTAACAGACCTCCATGCCAAAGAACACCAAGTAGGGCCACACGAATCACACCAGCACACACCCGCTTCCCCTCTTTTAGAATATTGTTTCTCTCATACATATCAGTCACCTCTCGCACCGTCTTTTTGAAATCACATGGCATGCAAGTCAAACTCTTGTATTTTGTGCAAAAAAAAAGTGGGATATCCCGATTCACATCTTTGAAGAAGTACGATCCAATGATTCCGCCAACCCATAAACCGCACCAAACTGTGACTTGTTCTGGATGCATTGTTAGCTCTAGCAATGTTTCTGGCTGATCTTAACTCCACAGTCGACAATTATGCTTATTTACGTACCTATTGAGCCAAAAATGAGATTCGTCGAAAAATGAGAGAAGAGAGCAATGAACTTTTTTAAAAAAGCATGTATTTTGATAACAAAATTCAATAATTTGCAAGCTTTGTTCGTTTCTATGACGATTCATAGTTAACTTATAGACCAAACTGTAGATGTTTGATGGTGAAACAAAACACGAAACGTGCGCCAGGTGTTTAAACCTATCCCAATTTCGGGCCTCAAGACCTTTTATTGCTGTCATATCCTATCCTAATCGGTCTTCATATAAAATTTTTAATTCCTTTATGTTAAGGATAGGATGGGGAAAGGGGGATTACCCTCTGACACATCCTTTGATTTGTGTACAATATGTTCTCAATCGTCCTACATGACAGTAGAGTGTTGTTTATATTGGGAGGAGAGGTTCAGTCCCCCCGATGCTATGACCCAAAAGACCATTTATTTAAGTCCTTTATGGTCGCGATCTACATGTCCTGATGAATGGCAGGACGTGACCCAAATGCTTGGATCCTTATAGCAACATTACATTCGATTTCTACTGTCATAGACCTTTCTTTGAATTCCTATATTATGCCCTATTGAAGGGTATTTAGTGGGTGGGCCGGTCCCAGATACCAAATATACCGGATTCGTAGTTAACTCCCAAAGAATTGTTATTGGACATTCATGCCCGTTTTGGAGGGTTTTTGGGGTTGGGGAGGCCCCGGAAACATCTTGGACCAAATTCTTATAACAGATCTGTACTCAACTTCCAAACACGTTAAATTTGATATCCATAGTGTCTCAATCGGTAAACTTGCCCTGCTGGGGGGTTTCGGAAGTTGGAGAGTCCTCTTTTTAAGTCAGATTTGTATTCTACTTTTTAATACCTTTCATTTGATACCATATTTCCCAAAGCGGAGAAAGTATCCTGTTGAAGAGTTTTTTGGGAGTGGGGGCCCCTCCCGACCACTCAGGTTGAAATTTGTATTCCAAGTTCGGAATCTATTCTTAAATACCTTTCATTTGATACCCATATTGTCTCAATCGGTAACAATGTCCGTTTGGATGGGTTTTGTGATGGGGCGTCCCCCCAGGTTATTTAATCCCAAAAGTTTATACCAATTTCGTGATTTTAGGTAACCAGAAGGTGGCATACGCTTTGCTTAAATCGGTGCAACCACCTCCGAGATCTGGCGTTTTTGAAAATAGGAGTAAGGGGCAGGGTCCGCCATATTTATACCCTACACCACTACTCTGGTACAAGGTATTATAATTTAGTGCATTTGTTTGTAACACCCAGAAGGAAGAGAGATAGTCCCATTGATAAGTATACCAATCGACTCAGAATAACTTTCTGATTAGATTTAGCTACGACCGTCTGTCTGTCTGTCTGTCAGTTTGTCTGTCCGTCTGTCTGTCCGTCTGTCTGTCCGTCTGTCTGTCCGTCCGTCTGTCTGTCCGTCCGTCTGTCTGCCCATGTTAATTTGTGTACAAAGTACAGGTCGCAGTTTTCATCCGATTGTCTTGAAATTTGGTACAGGCGCATTTTTCGGCCTAGGGACGAAGTCTATTGAAATTGGAAAAAAATCGGTTCAGATTTAGATATAGCTCCCATTTATATGTTCGTCCGATTTGCAATAATAAAGCCATAAAATGTTCATTTGTTAACCGATTCTCTTGAAATTTGGCAGGAAGGATTTTCTTACGACTCTCGACATTAGTAGTGAGTTTCCTGGAAATGGGTTTCAGATTTAGATATAGCTCTCATTTATATATATATATATATATATATATATATATATATATATATACCGATTTTAACTTTTAGAGTCACAGCAAGCGCATTATTTGCCCAGTGGTCTCATCGATGACTACTACATTATCTGAGAAGTTTGCTCGAAATCGGTTCAGATTTAGATATAGCTCCCATATAGATGATCGCCCGATTTTGAGAAATATTGCAATAAAGTGCTCATTTGTCAACCGATTCTCTCGAAATTTGGCAGAAAGGATTTTCTTTTGACTCTCGATATTGCCGTGAATCGTGTATTGTGAATTTCATAGAAATCGGTTCAGATGTAGGTATAGCTCCCATATATAGGTTCGTCCGATTTTGAGACATATTGCAGTAAAGTGCTCATTTGTAGACCGATTCTCTCGAAATTTTATAGGAAGAATTTTCTCTTGACTCTCGTTATTACTGGTGAATTTCATAGGAATCGGTTCAGATTTAGATATAGTTGCCACATATATGTATATCGCCCGATTTTCACTCCAAGAGCCACTGCAAGCGCATCTATTGACCAATCTTGACCAAATTTTGCACACCGGTTTCTTCGATGACTACCACAATATCTGAGTTTGCTCGAAATCGGTTCAGAATTAGATATAGCTGCCATATATATGTTCGTCAGATTTTGGGTAATTTGCGTTAATGTTGTCATTTGCCAACCGTAGTTATCATAGTTTGAACATATTTGCTCGAAATTTGATACGGATTGTTTATAACCCATCTGAAAATATCCGCCGAGATCCATCAAAATTGGTTCAGAATTGGATGTAGGCCCACATTGTACTTATAGGGTAGGTGTAGGGTATTATACAGTCGGCACCACCCGACTTTTGCCTTTCCTTACTAGTTTTCTTACATATTTTATTTTTTATGTTTTTTTTCGCATTCCAAAAAATTTTGAAAAATTTCCCTTTATTGCCTCTCATAGTTTTTCATCGTTGATAGCTAATCTTTTACACCATCACATTTCATAAATTTTCAAATGAAGCCATAGCAAATCTGGATGATAGAGAATTTATTACCTTACAGCACATTGAGCACAAACATTCATAAATACTAAATCAAAAGTAAAGATGCCTGCGCTAAGCATCCACCCCCCCACCCAAGACAGAAATTTCTGTATTTTCTTCAAAAACCACAATCTTCACATTCATACGTACGTGATTGTGGTCTTGAGAATATTTCCAACTGCCTCTGAATTGTTTTCATCTTTGCCTATTAAATCTAAACTGGATTTTTCCATAATCTTGGCGAAGTAAAAAAAAAATTTCCTCCCATAGCCGCAGCTCCTTCTTGCCAGGCACTTGGCACCACTCGTAAGAGCATTTCCAGATGCAGCAGCACAAGGCCCCACAAACATATATTCCATAATTTATGATTATCTCCAAAGGCATTAAAAGTGGGCCATATGATATTTTTATGCCAAACTAACGTGAGACTTGTTCCTAGACTACACTATGTGAAGTGAAGTGTGCGCGAGGCCTAGCATCGAATTCGAATCAAATAGTTCAAATTTTTTTTCATTCATAAGTTTTTTTTAAGCTTTTTGTAAACAAAATTCAGATATTCGCTTTTAAAAGATTTTATTTTTCTGCATTTGAGGTGAAAAAAAAAAAATTGGAGAGAAAAAAACTACAATCATATCTACCTATGTGAAGAAAAATATGCATAAATTAGCCACTATTTAGCCGCGATGATAAGGGAGGAGAAGAAGCGTTGATGGAATCGCCAACTATTTAAGAATTGAGATGAGTACGTTGACACAATTTTAGGGAGCACCGTGGTATGAGTCAAATTAAAATGGCTTCAAGATATCGTGGGGGCATAGAGAAGGCATTGGCAATTCTTGCATTGGAGTGCACAGGAGTTAAACCAAATCCTGCGATTTTTACACCCTCCATCAAAGGATTGCAAATTGCAAATTTTGCCCATGAACATTCCACTAAGGAACAGGGACAAACTTCTCACATATCTATAAATGCAGTCCGATTCAAGTTTAAGCTCAATGATAAGGGGCCTCCTTTTTATAGCCGAGTCCGACCGGAGTGCCTCAGTGCGACACCTCTTTGGAGAGAAGTTTTACATGGCACAGTACCTCACAAATGTTGCCAGCATTAGGAGGGGAAAACCATTGCTGACAATTTTTTTCTGATGATCTCGCCAGGATTCGAACCCAGGCGTTCAGCGTCGTAGGCGGACATGCAAACCTTTGCGCTACGGTGGCCTCCCCATCATAGGATTGAGGTTGACTAATCTAGTCATTCCGTTTGTAATACTTCAAAATATTGATCAGCGACCCCACAAAGTACGTAATATATTCTGGATCGTCTCGACATTCGGAGTCGAACTTACCATGTCCGCCCGTTCGTTAGTCCGTAGAAATCTCGATCGAAAAGCTGTCGAATGAGAAAAACTAGTCGCTTGAAATTTTGCACAGATGCTTCTTATTGATGTAGGTCATTGGGGAGTGCCAATGGGTCATATCGGTTCAGATATGGACATAGCCCCTATATAAACCGATTGCCCGATTTGACTTCTTGAGAACCCAGAAGCCTCAATTTTCATCCGATTTGGCTGAAATTCGGAACAAAAACTTGAGTTATAACTTCTGACATCCATGCTAAGTATGATCCGAATCGGTCTATAAACAGATATAGCCCCCATATAAACCAATCCCCGGACTTAACTTCTTCAGCTTCTGGAAGCCTAATTTTTCACCTGATTTGGCTGAAATTCGGAACAAAATCTTGCGTTACGACTTCCAACATCCACATCAAATATGATTTTATCCAAATCGGTCAATATGGTGATATAGTCCTCCCCATAAACCGATATGACTTCTTGAGACCAAAATAATTCAAATACAAGCGCAGTTAATAATGGTAAATTTGTAGCTGAATCCATGGTGATGGGTACCCACCCTACACCACCACCTACAGCAACGCTTTATGTATAACATTTTTATACCCTCCACTATAGGATGGGGGTATACTAATTTCGTCATTCTATTTGTAACACCTCGAAATATGCGTTTAGACCTCATAAAGTATATATATTCTTGAACGTCATGTCATTTTAGGTCGATCTAGCAATATCCGTCCGTCTGTCCGACCGTCCGTCTGTCAAAAGCATGCTAACTTTCGAAAGAGTAAAGCTAGCCGCTTGAAATTATGCACAAATACTTTTTATTAGTGTAAGTCGGTTGGGATTGTAAATGGGCCCAAACGGTCCACGTTTTGATATAGCTGCCATATAAACCGATCTTGGGTCTTGACTTCTTCAGCCCCTAGAGGGCACAATTCTCGTCCGATTTAACTGAAATTTTGCACGTGGTGTTTTGGTATCACTTCCATATTAAATATATTTCAAATCGGTTCATAATCTGGTAAAGCTGCCATATAAACCGATCTTGGGTCTTGACTTCTTGAGCCAATAGAATGCGCAATTCTCATCCGATTTCGCTGAGATTTGGAATGAGGTGTTTTGTTATGACTTTCAATAATTGTGCTAAGTATGGCGCAAATCGGTACATAACCTGATATAGCTGCCATTTAACTGATCTGGGATCTTAACTTCTTGAGCTTCTAGAGGGCGCAATTCCTATCCGATTTGGCAGAAATTTTGTACAACGGCTTCTCTCATGACCTTCAACATACGTGTTCAATATGGTCTGAATCAATCAATAGCTTGATACAGTTCCCATATAAACCTATCTCCCGATTTTGCTTCTTGAGCCCCTACAAGGCGCAATTCCTTTCCATTTATGGTCAGCATTCATTTGTGGTCCGAATCGGACTAAAACTTGATATAGCTCCAATAACATAATAATAGATATTGAACTGAAACAATGCACAGGTTCTTTTTTTCATGTCCATAAGCAGGTTAAGTTCGAAGATGGGCTATATCGGCCCCATATAGACCGATCCTCCGATTTACGGTCTTAGGCCCATTAAAGCCACATTTTATATCCGATTTTGCTGAAATTTGGGACCGTGATTTGTGTTAGACCCTTCAACATTCTTCTTCAATTTGGCCCCGATCGGTCCAGATTTGGATATAGCTGCCATATAGACCAATCTCTCCGATTTAAGGTTTTGGGCCCGTAAAAGGCGCCTTTTTATCCGATGTCACCAGAATTTGGGACAGTTATTCAAGTTAGGCCCCTTGACATGTTTCTGCAATATGGCTCAGATCGGTCAAGATTTGGATATAGCTGCCATATAGACCGATCTCTCGATTTAAGGCCTGGGGCCCATAAAAGACGAAATTATTGTCCGATTTCGTCGAAATTTGGGACAGTGAGTTAAGCAAAGCCTCTCGACATCTTTCTGCAATATGGACCAGATCCGTCCAGATATGGATGTAGCTGCCATATAGGCCGATCACTCGATTTGGACCCATAAAAGACGCATTTATTGTCCGATTTCGTCGAAATTTGGGGCAGTGAGTCAAGTTAGGCCCTTCAACATCCTGCTTCAAGTTGGCCCAGATCGGTCAAGGTTTAGATATAGCTCCCATATAGACCGATCTCTCGATTTATGGCATTGGGCCCATAAAAGGCGCATTTATTGTCCGATTTCACCGAAATTTGGGACAGTGAGTTGTGTTAGGCCCTTCAACATACGGCTTCAATTTGGCCCAGATCGGTCCAGATTTGAATATAGCTGTCATGTAGACCGAGCTCTCGATTTAGGGTTTTGGGGACATATAAGTCACATTTATTGTCCGATGTCGCCAAAATTTGAGACAGTGTGTCGTTTTAGGCCCTTCAACATTATTCTTCAATTTGGCTTAGATCGGTTCAGATTTGGATATAGCTGTCATATAGACCGATCTCTCGATTTAAGGCCTTGGGCCCATAGATTGCGCATTTATTGTCCGAAATTTGGTACTCTTCGACATTTGTTGGGCTATTCAACATTCGTTTTAAATTTGGCTTAGGTCGGTTCAGATTTGGATATAGCTGCCATATAAACCGATCTCTCGATTTAAGGTTTTAAGCCCATAGTAGGCGCCTTTGTTGCCCGATTTCGCTGAAATTTGGGACAGTGAGTTGTGTTAGGCCCCTCGACATTTTTGTGCAATATGGCTTAGATCGGTCCAGATTTGGATATAGCTGCCATATAGACCGATCTCTCGATTTAAAGTCTTGGCCCCATAAAAGGCACTTTTATAATCCGATTTCGCTGAAATTTTACACTTACGTTAGGCTTTTCGACATCCGTATCGTTTATGGTTCCAATTGGTCTTTATTTGGATATGGATACCAAAAAGACCAATATTTTGTTCTACAAAATTGAACAATGAGTTGTACATGTAAGACCACTCAATGTCCGTGTCGAATTTGGTCCAAATCGGACCCTATTTCGATATAGCTGCTTTAGGGGCATAAATTATGCATTTTCAAGGGATTATGACGAAAGGTGGTTTACATATATACCCGAGTTGGTGGGTATCCAAAGTTCGGCCGGCCGAAATTAACGCCTTTTTACTTGTTTACATTTTGTTTTCACATTTGTCCATTAAGGGACAGTGGAGATACTTCTGTCATATCGTTGAATGCTATCCGACACCAGTTTTAACTCAATGATAAGGGGTCTCCTTTTTAATGCCGAGCCCGCACATTTTACCCCACACCGACACCTCAAGCGGCGCCTGGAATAGGAGGCACCAGCATCGCTGAATTTTTTCAGATGTTCTCGCTGGTATCGTTTATCGGTATATCATGTAATTTTTTCATTTTACCACAAAGGATATTTCTTTACCGGCACGTATTTCATACATGAGTATGGTACGTACGACTCCTTATATGGGCTGAATAGAATTTTTTCTCAATAATATCCCTACGTAGTTACTAGGGCGTATACCTAAACCACTGTGTCTTATGTAGTGTAAACACTCGGGAAAAAGCCACTTTGAACTAAATTTAAAAATTTATGGCTTGTTCCGTTTTTACACTTTGTCTTGCACTTCCTTCTCCAAAATGAAAAACAAATTGATTTTCATCGGTGCTGTAAATCATTGCGACCCACAAAAACACAAATGGAAGCTAACAGATCGACATATAATTTTGTTTTATTTTTTTACGAATATATCCCTCACATATCCAGAAAGTGCAACGATTGTTCCCAAATAAAGTGATAGCTGCTAAAATAAAGGAGTGTAGGTGGTGTTGGCAGCGGTGGCGTCGGATATTGCTAGATCTCAGTATTTAAACGTCGCTGTAGGCACTAATCGCCTGCCTATAAAAATTTGTGTTGTTTGTGATAAATCGTATGTTGTGATTTTTAGTGGGATTTTTGTTGACCCAAATATTTGTTTTGAAGGGGGTACTAAAAAACGGGGTGAACAGGTCCATTGTTGGGATTGTTTAAAATGTTCTGTTTCTAATGCATTTGTTTAGGATTTTGGCGTTTAAGTTTTGCCCTTTTTATAGTTGCATTTTTGTTTTTTGGGTAAAGTGTCTTTTTTATTAGTTTCGTGGAAAATGTTCCCCTTTGAACAAGTTCCCGTCTTCGATTAATAGCCAAACTAATGAGGCATGAAGCAACCAATCAAAAGGTAATCTTATGTTTTCTATCCCTTGTTAACATGTGTTCAAATCTATGGTGAAATTAAACACAAACATACATAAATGTGATTCTACGAAAAGGCTTTAAATGTTTTATTATTGATGAAATATGGATTTGGTTGCCCTTAAACACCTAGTAGAGAATTATCTGAGAATTTATTTTTATAGACATACTAGCCGAACCGGGCCCGCTTCTTTAATTCTCAAATATCTTTTTAGGGTGGCGACACTTTGCCCTGAATGCGGATATCGAATTCGTGCCCTTATTGGCTATGACGCTGAACGTGATCGAATCCTGGCGAGAACATCGGACAAAGCGGTGGTTACCCCTCTTAATTTTGGCGACATTTGCGAGCTATGCCATGCATGGTCATTTAAAAAATTTTCCCCAAAGTGGTGTCGCATTTCGGGATGCCGTTCGGACTCGGCTATAAAAAGGAGGCCCATTATCATTGAGTTTAAAATCGAATCGGAAAGCACTCATTGATGTGTGAAAAGATAGCCCCTGCTAGGTTCCTTGTGTTTTTAAAAATTAGGGAAATGAGAATTGCTTTTTAGGGGAGGGATGGCACCTCAGCCATTTTGACTCAAATATGGATATCAAATTCATGCTGCCCTTCCAAATCCCTTTAATTTGAGCCTCATATTGCCATGGACGGTAAATATAAACCGTTTGGAGGTTGCTATGGGGCTGGGGCGGCCAACGGCACTTTGCACTGACAAACGATATCAAATTCGTTCTTTATTCCCTACGGAAATGAAGTTCAGTTTAGGGGGTGCTTTAGGACGTACCCCAAAACACTTGGCTCTAAAATTGGATAAAAAATTCGATTTCTACTCTTAAATACCTTTCATTTAAGTCCCATATTGTCATAATGGGTCAAATAACCCATTTGACGTATCTTTGGGAAGAAAAGCGCCACCTAGACTTGAACGCAAATTTTAATGTCATATTCGTAATCTACTCCCTAACACCTTTAATTTGAGTCCCATATAGCCATGGTCGGCTTATGTGCCCATTTGGGAAAATTTGCGGGTGGGCGTCCTCCCATTACTTGGACCTAATGTTTTATGTCATATTTGCAACCTACTGCCTAATAATTTTCATTTGAGTCCTATATTGACATGAACTTCGAATATATATATTTAGAGGAGTTTTGGGTTTGGGGTGCCCGCTGGGTACTTGGACCCAAATTTTAATACCATATTCGTTTTTTGGTCTCCAATACCTTTCATTTGATACGTTTATTGTGCCCATTGGATGTGGATGGCGTTTTTGGGGTAAGGGGGAGGGTCCGCCGCCCCCCATGTCTAACACAATCTATGAACATTTTAAGAAAATCGGTTCAGCCATGCATCATGTAGTTATAATAGCGTTTTTAAGGGGTGGGGTGACTCCCTATACTTCGATCTGTTTTTGTTTGCCAGATTCGAAGTCTACTCCCGAACACCTTTCATTTGAGCCGCATATTGAAATGAACGTCCAATATGTCAGTTTGGGGGAGTTTTGGTGTTAGGAAGGCCCGATGGGTACTTAGACTCAAATTTTAATACCATATTCGTATTCTACTCTCCAATACCTTTCATTTGATACCTATATTGTCCCGATCGGTCCATTTATGATTTTGGGCTATGTTTTTGGCATAAAGGGGAGGGTCCGTCCCCCTTCCGATATCGAAAATTTATATAGCCTATGTTTCCTTCCAGACCAACCTACACAATATGCGAACATTTCAAGAAAATCGGTTCTGCCGTTTTTCAGTCTATACGGAACAAACAAACCGAGTCTCATATATCCGTGATTGGCTAATGTGCCCATTTTGGTCGGTTTGTGGGGGTGGGATGACCCCCTATACTTCGACATAAATTTGCCAAAAACTCTGCCAAATACTGTCCAAATATAAACCGATCTCCCGATTTGACTTCTTGAGTCCATACAAGCCGCAATTTTTTCCGATTTGACTGAAATTTTGCATGTGGTGTTACGTTATGACTCTATTAGCGCCCATGTACATCGATCTCCCGATTTGACTTTTTGAGTCCTTACAAGACGAAATTTTTTTCCGATTTGGCTAAAATTTTGCCGTTTCTTTGCACAGAGCTCACTCGTGTATGAAACAGCCAATGGCAACAAATCACGCTTGACGGCATGCTGTTTTGTGTTTGATCTACCTGAGATGATCGTCACCCAATATATCGCTGTTATTGCATGCCATGTCGCTCTTGGGCTTGGTTGCATGCATTTGTGTGTTTAATATACAGTTGTGATGGCCTGTAAAAATCTAAGACGATCTAGACATGTCCGTCCGTCTGTCCGTTGAAATCACGCTACAGTCTTTGAAAATAGAGATATTGAGCTGAAACTTAGCACAGATTCATTTTTGTCCATAAGCAGGTTAAGTTCGAAGATGGTCTATATCGGACTATATCTTGATATAGTCCCCATATAGACCGATCTGTCGATTTAGGGTCTTAGGCCCATTAATGCCACATTTATTATCCGATTTTGATGAAATTTGGGACAATGAGTTGTGTTAGGCCCTTCGACATCCCTCATGAATTTGGCGCAGATCGGTCCAGATTTGGATATAGCTGCCATATAGACCGATCTCTCGATTAAAGGTTATGGGCCCATAAAAGGCGCATTTATTGTCCGAAGTCGCTGAAATTTGGGACAGTGAGTTGTGTTAGGTCCTTCGACATCCCTCGTTAATTTGGTCCAGATCGGTCCAGATTTGGTTATAGCCCCCATAAAGACCGATCCTCCGATTAAGGGTCTTAGGCCGATAAAAGCCACATTTATTATCCGATTTTGCTGAAATTTGTGACAATGAGTTGTGTTAGGCCCTTCGACATCCTTCTTCAATTTGGCCTAGATCGGTCCAGATTTGGTTATAGCCCCCATATAGACTGATCCGCCGATATAAGGTCTTAGACCCATAAAAGCCCTATTTATTGTCCGATTTTGCTGAAATTTGGTACAGTGAGTGGTCTTAGGCCCTTTTACATATTTCTTTAATTTGGCCCTGATCGGTTCAAATTTGGATATAGCTGCCATATAGACCGATTTCTCGATTTTAGGTTTTGGGCCCATAAAAGGCGCATTTATTGTCCGATGTCGCCGAAATTTGGGACAGTGGATGTCTTAGGCCCTTTCACATTTTTCCTTAATTTGGCCCTGATCGGTGCAAATTTGGATATAGCTGCCATATAGACCGATCTATCGATTTAAGGTTTTGGGCCCATAAAATTCGCATTTATTGTCCGATGTCGCCGAAATTTGAGACAGTGAGTTGTCTTGGGCCCTTTCACATTTTTCCTTAATTTGGCCCTGATCGGTGCAAATTTGGATATAGCTGCTGTATCGATTTAAGGTTTTGGGCCCATAAAAGTCGCATTTATTCTCCGATGTCGCCGCAATTTGGGACAGTGAGTTAAGTTAAGCCTCTTGACATACTTCTGTCATATCGCACAGATGGGCCAGATTTGGATATAGCTGCCATATAGACCGATATCTTGGTTTTTTTTTTAATGTCCAATGTCGCTGAAATTTGAGAAAGTGATCTTAGTTAGGCTCTTCGACGTTCTTCTTCAATTTGGCCCAGATCGGTCCAGGTTTGAATATAACTGCCATATAGACCGATCTCTCGATTTAAGGTTGTGGGCCCATAAAAGGCGAATTTATTGTCCGATTTCGCCGAAATTTGGGACAATGCTTTGTGTTAGTCTCTTCGACATTTTTCTGCAACTTGGCCCAAATCGGTACAGATTTGGATATAGCTGCCATATAGACCGATTAATCGATTTAAGGTTTTGGGCCCATAAAAGTCGCATTTATTGTCCGATGTCGCCAAAATTTGGGACAATGAGTTAAGTTAAGCCTCTTGACATACTTCTGCCATATCGCACAGATGGGTCCAGATTTGGATATAGCTGCCATATAGACCGATATCTCGGTTTTTTTTTATTGTCCGATGTCGCTGAAATTTGAGACAGTGAGCTTGATTGGCCCAGATCGGTACAGGTTGGAATATAGCTGTCATATAGACCGATCTCTCGATTTTAGGTTTTGGGCCCATAAAAGGCCGAAATTTAGGACAGTGCTTTGTGTTAGGCTCTTCGGAAATTTTCTGCAACTTGGCCCAAATCGGTGCAGATTTGGATATAGCTGCCATGTAGATCGATATCTTGATTTAAAGTCTTGACCCCATAAAAGGCGCATTTATAATCCGATGTCGCCGAAATTTGGGACAGTGAGTTAAGTTAAGCCTCTTCTGGGTTCAGATTTGGATATAGCTGCCATATAGACCGATATCTCGGTTTTAGGTTTTTGGGGCCATAAAAGGCGCATTTATTGTCCGATGTCGCTGAGCAGTGAGCTTATTTAGGCCCTTCGACGTCCTTCTTCAATTTGGCCCAGATCTGTCCAGATTTGAATATAGCTGCCATAGAGACCGATTTCTCGATTTAAGGTGTTGGGCCCATAAAAGGCGCTTTATGGTTTTTTTTTTTTGTTGATGAAGTACTGTTTCGTTTTCACCTGACCAATATCGCATATTTTGCATTAATAAACTCTATAAGCCAAAAATGAGCTTCGTCACTGAGTTTACGCTCTTAAAGTAGCGGCCACCAACTCCAAATTTCGGTTGTAAATTTTCACGATTAGCAAACGTTGTTCGTTCGTGTAGTTTACCATGATGAAAATGTTGAGTTTACTGGCTAAATTGACAATGACAGTTCGACGATTAGTGAAAAAGTGCGTTCACAAATTAAATTTAAAGTTATCAAGTCCCTATGCAAAAACCTTTATAACTCATGATCCATCCTATATTGGTACTCTTTAACTAAACTGATTGGAGGTTATCTTGGGAACAGATTTATTCTCTTACACACTCTAAGAGATTTCGCACCGCCTTCCCGTTGTACATGGTACTCTATACAAGCTATCAAATTTTGTTCGTTTAAAGCAGAGCTTTGTCCTTACTTCAAGCCTTTATGTGCTTGAAGTTAGAAGTTAAATTGTCAAAAATAAATATATTACCCTCAACTTCTCGAAAATTTCAAGTCTTCTTCTAAATTTATAAACGGCATCTATTTAAACAATATTTACATTCAATACTTCCCGTTGCCAAATATCGAAGGCAATCGCAAGCCAAATAATTTCATGGTTGTTTCAGCTCAAATACGAAAAATTCAATTTCCTTTATTGCCATATTTGGCAAATATTTGCCATGTGCGAGTATGTTCAATAATTTTGCTCCCATGCTAGATATTTAAATTTCCTTATTTGTTGACATTCCACTGCAGCTACACACTACACATCTATCTATACAAAATACACTGATAGTTTAGCATTGATTATTACATCATTTTCAAATTTGCCATTTATGGTAGGCTAAAAGGCTTTTGTTCATACATATATGCTACCGCTACCAAGCGTGTGTCAGCTTCTCGGATACATCTGGCTCAGAGATGCCGCATAGTTGCTGTTAAAATATTGATTGTACCTGTCAAAATCATGACAATTCACTTCAGCTCAAGAGGGGGAATGGACGAGACGAGTGAGAGTGGGTGCTTGTTCATGTGTCTATCTGTGTGTATACCTGCAGCAGTCATTTGCAGATAACTGACAGCTAGTTGACTACACGAAAATCCTTATGGACTTTGGGGCAATTGGCAATGTAAACCAATCAATGAGCAGGAAGTTCAACATCCCCAGCAGCTCATCTCTCCCACCATTCAAACACCATGTTTATGGCGTGTGATTACTCTTACCACAGTGAAATCAGGTGCAGAGACAGTGGTAACCAGGAAAATGTGGGATTTACATCAAATTTGTAAGGATTTATAAAATTCAGAAATCTATCGGTACCTACTGCATTGTTAAATTTTTCTAATTTCGACTAAAAATGATCTTACAAACATTTCATTAAGAAACAAAGGGGAGATTTCTCTTATATCAATGAGTCCATTTTAAATGTTCATTGATAGGGACTCCCTTTGGACATAAGAAATTTTACGTAGCTGAAGTCCTCCTAAAAGTCTACAAAAAGGAAAGACCTCAGGATTTCAGCTGCATTTGTATATAACCCCAATCGCCCTTATTTGGCCATATTGTAATATGATATGTTTTTAAAGTCTTTCAACTATAAAATTGAAAAGGTTTGACATTATGAAGGTGAGAAGTGCGTCTTTCAAACAAGTGGTCGCTTGTCATTTTTATACCCTCCACCATAGGATGGGAGTATACTAATTTCGTCATTCCATATGTAATACCTCGAAATATTCGTCTGGCGCTTACAATTTTGCAAAAATACTTCTTACTAGTGAAAATCAGTTGGGATTGTAAATGGGCCATATCGGCCCATGTTTTGATATAGCGGCCTTATAAACCGATCTAGGATCTTGATTTCTTGAGCCTCTAGAGGGCGCAATTATTATTCGATTTGGCTGACTTGGCATAAAGTGTTTTTTTTCGTCTTCCAATAACTGTTCCAAGTATGGTTCGAATTGGTTCATAACCTGATGTAGCTCCCATATAAACCGATCTCGGATCTGCCGCTAGAGGGCGCAATTCTTTTCCGATTTGGCTGAAATTTTGTATGAAGTGTTTTGTTTCTTCTTTCAACAACTGTGTATGGTCTAAATCGGTTAATACCACGATATAGCTCCCATATAAAGCGATCTCACGATTATATTTTTGGAGCCTATAGAGGGCGCAATTCTTATCCGATTTTGGTGAAATTTTGCACAATGACTTCCACTTTGGTCTCAATCGGCCCCAATCGGCTTATAACTTGGTTTGGATCCAATAGCATAGCAATTCTTATCCGTTATCCTTTGTTTGCCTATAAAGAGATATCGGGCAGAGGATTTGACAAATGCGATCCATGGTGGAGGGTATGTAAGGTTTGGCCCGGCCGAACTTAGCTCGCTTTTACTTGTTGAATTCTTTTATATCCAAAACATATATTGTGAAAAATCATTAAAACTGAACTGTACAACAAAGTTTCAGGGTGATTCCTATTAAGTATATATGTATGCCTCCCCTCTTTCAACCTACGCCCCTGCGGTTTTGCCTTACAAAAAATTATGCATAATTCGATAGGATGACATGGAAGTGAATGTATGCATGCAAGATTATGAATTGTACGCGGTATTAGGTTTGGCATTTTCAATGTTATGATGCTTATACGGTGCATGAGTATATCATAAAAGCATTGTATAATGCACTCTGCCTCCTCTTTTTCCACTACTGAAGATGACGATGACGTCTACGATAATGATGGCGATGATGATTGTGGCGGCAATGAGTTACAATTTAGTTGCCGGTTGTGGCTGCCAAAGGTCAAATGTCATTTGAAATGCACATTGAGAAGATTTAAGATCGCTTGCATGGATTTAATAGCAGTTACTGTAGTCAATATTGAATGTGGTTGTGGGAGGTTATTTAAAGAGTTATTATTGAATGAACTGAATTGGGAATAAAGAATTGTCTGATGGAGAGTTCTAGAGGGAAATTTTACCAAAAATTTAATAACCATCAAAAATTTTATCAAATTTATTTCTGTGGGAAAATTTTTAAAAATTTCGTTATTATTGGAAGTTTTATAAGGAAACATTTTTTTATAGGAATTTTTCTTTAAACTTAATTTCTTTGGGAACCTTTGTTAAAATATGACTTATGTAGGAAATTTGTTCAAAATTTCATTTTTACTATAGGAAATTTTGTCAAAAGTTCAATTTTATGGCAAATTTTGTTAAAACTTCAGTTCTTTGCGAAATTTTGTCAACATTTTAGATCTAAATCTATTTTGTGATGTAAGGGACGAGTCCTCTTGGACAAGATAATGGTCCAACTAGAGGGCTTTACCTTAGTTTTTAATAAATTAAATTAAATTTTATTTTATTTTAATTTTATTCCTGGACTAGAATAAGGCAGTACTGCACTGTATTCGTCCTAGGATTTCGCTAGCTGCGGTAGTCTTAAAGTCTTCCCGAGTCTAAGCGAATATTTTGGTTTTATATTGTATGTTATTATATATTTTTTGTTAGGCCTTTCGAGTAAAACAAGCGTGTTTTAAGTTTAAACAACTTTATTGTCCAACAGTCTGACAAGAATGATGATTTTTATCGACATGTACATAGCTTTTAAGACTTTCACAGAATCACTCTAACCATCTAGAGTGGAAACAAAATCTATGTTCGAAAGAATTACAAAAACAATTATTCTTAACTATCGAAATCTTGAGCAAAAGAGCGTTCATTAGATTACAATTATCTTGAGTCTTGACAAAAGAGAGTAATTATATGTTATGCAAAACAAGATAGAGTGAGACAGCAATAGTTACCGATTATCTAGAGCGTAACATTATCACATTGTAACATTGTAATTTTATAAGAGATTAACATAACACAAAAGAGTAGGTATCCTTATTGTTTATTTTTAACATTGAGATATTATGCAGTTAAGTTGTTGGTGACCTTAACATGTTTGTAAATGCTGGGCTGTTACAACCTCCCCCTCAGTTGCATCAATCGCCACGATGATGTAACTGAATATTATTAAATATTTTTGGCTACACGCGCAGACCTCCTCGGTGCTGGTGATGGCTCTTTTCTACAATGGGTTTCTTGTTGGTTACCATGTTGTCCCTGCTGCTGCTGAAGTTTCTTTTCGGTTTGTTGTTGACTATTTTGGTCATGTTGTTGTTTATGTGGCTGACGATGCTGCTCGTGTTGTTGCTGTTTGTGATGATAACGATGCTGCTCGTGTTGTTGTTTATGTTGTACATGGCTTTCTTTGGAAGGGTGACCTCGTTTACGTTTTGGATAAACAGGATCCATATCTTCGCCTTCGTATGGTATTAAAGCAGACGAATGTACTGTTGCTACTGGTAGATTAGGTTCATTAATAGCCGCAATACTATAGCAATTGGAACCTTTCTTTGCAATAATTACATACGGCCCATCTCTTTTGGGAACGAACTTAGAGGTTATGCTATCTTTAGCTTTGCTTAATATATGAGTTTCTGCCAAAACTTTACATCCGACTTGAAAGTCTGGCTGACTTTTACGCTTGAGATCCACTACCCTCTTATTTTTGTCCTGCATTTTAATTTGAGTTTCATTGGCGATCTCCAAAGTATCGGCTAGTTTCAATAAATATGGTGTGATTTGTGGGACAAAGTTTTCAGCCTTTACGATGGCCCTAAAGTCATAATGCACTTCCGTTGGCGTTCGAAGCTCTCTTCCGAAAGTAAGATACGCTGCTGTTTGTCCCGTACTGTCGCACTTTGCAGTATTCATTGCAAATCTTATTGCTGGTAGCATTATACTCCATTTTTTATGGTCTGTACCTACGCATATGGAAAGTTGCGCTTTCAAATCGCGATTTTTCCTTTCCACGGGATTTGATTGCGGATGATAAATTGGGGTAAAAGTTTGTTTAATTCCCAAACAAAATGTTAGTTTCTGCATTAATGCCGATATAAATTGAGTGCCATTGTCTGTGTGTATTCTACGAGGGACCCCATATCTCAAAACCACTTCGTTTAACAAAGTTATAGCACAATTTTCTGCAGTGGCATCCTTAAGAGCAAATAACTCCACCCATCTACTGCATATGTCTTCTACGATTAATATCCACTGATAACCCTCTATTGTCCTTGGCAAGGGTCCAAAGAGGTCCACTGCAATTATCTCAAAACGCTTGTTAGTGGATATTGTTTGTAATAATCCGGACGGTTTCATGTTTGAAGGCTTATAACGCTTACATTCTTCGCATGATTTCACATAGTTCCCAATATCGTTTCTTATCCCTGGCCAATAAAATAGTGCTGTTATTCGGCTAGTAGTTTTATCTTTTCCGTAATGGCCAGATATAGCATCCTTATGGTATTTATATAAAATTTCATCACGAAGTGATTTTGGAAGGACCAACTGTCCGTTCTCTGAATCTTGTTCACAACAATATCTATACAGTACACCGTCAAGCATCATATATCCACGATTTGTATGTCTAAGTACATTCTCGTCATCCTTTTCGAATGATGTAATAATTTGCCTTAGATCATCATCTTCAAGCTGCGCTTGACGAAAGTCTTCAAGTCCTTTTCGCGGTAAGTCAATATCTATAGCATTACATTCACAGGATTCGATGCATACTTCGTGAGAACATGGTGGTCTGGATAACGTATCCGCTATGACATTCTGTCTTCCGGGAGTATAGTTAATTGTAAAATTGTAACTTTGTAATAGCAAGGACCATCTAGCTAAACGGCCCGTTGGGGATTTTAAGGAGAATAGCCACTTCAGCGGCTGATGATCTGTCAAGATAGAAACCTCAGATCCTTCTATATAACCGCGAAATTTCTGAACTGCCCACACGACAGCTAAAGCTTCGCGCTCTGTGGTGGAATAGTTTCGCTCCGCTGGTAAGAGAAGGCGGCTGGCATATTCAATTGGGTGTTGTTCGTCCTCTTTCTCCCCCTGAAGTAGAACAGCCCCGATCGCATAATTGCTTGCATCTGTCCTTAAGAAAAACGGCTGATTCTCTTTTACTTGTTGCAAAATTGGTGGTGATGAAAGCAGTCTTTTTAGCTTTTCGAACGATTTATTTTCCTCTTCGGACCATTTCCATACAGCAAGCTTCTTTGTTAAATTCGATAATGGCTTTGATATTTTGGCAAAATCAGGTATGAACCTTCTGAACCAGGAACATGTTTGCAAGAAAGACATAAGCTGTTTAACATTTTTAGGAATTGGTCTATTCAGGATTGCCGATGACTTTTCAGGATCTATTTTTATACCACCTTGTGTTAAAATGTGGCCCAAGTATTTGACTTCCGGCTTAGCGAAAAAACATTTATCCTTGTTAAGGTGAAATCCAATAAATTTGAGCTTTTTAAATACCATGTCCAGGTCTTTGATGTGGGAAGCAAAATTTTGCGAACATATTATAATGTCGTCCAAATAGGCCAGAATTAATATGCTTGGGAGACTAGAACGAAATTTATCGATTATCCTTTGAAAGGTTGCGGGCGCATTTTTAAGGCCGAAAGGCATTCTATTAAAAGCAAAAATGCCGAAAGGAGTAGTAAAAGCCGTTTTCAACTTATCGTCTTCTGACATTCGTATTTGCCAATAACCTGATTTTAAATCGAGGGTTGACATAAAGGGTGTTGTTTTTGCTGCGTGTAAAAGGTCCTCCATACGTGGCAAAGGATATGTATCTGTAACTGTAATTGCGTTTAGTTTTCGGTAATCGACGCAAAATCGAATGGAACCATCCTTTTTCGGTATAAGAACGACGGGAAAAGCCCAAGGTGATTCAACCTCTTCAATTATACCCTTTGTCAACATGGAATTTATTTCCATCTTCAACTTTTCCTTCATAGCCGGTGAAATTCTATATGGCGGATTTGATATGGGTGTATGACCACCCGTGTTGATTTTGTGCGTAATACCATTAATGGGCGAGCTAATATTTTCAAATATATCCTCATGGGATGTCAAGAAAGATAAAAGCTCCCGTTTCTGGGATTCTACCAAATACGAATTTTCGTCCTCACAAATATTAAAATCGAGGGAATTCAGTTCAAATGCCAATGGACTCCAAGACTCTGAATCTTTGCGAGTTTTCTTCAAAGGAGGAAATAAATCAGCTGATTGAGGCATTTCAAACCCGTTTGGCAGTGAGTCTTCAAAAATTTTAAATAAGCCCCCAGGTGAGTAATTTTCGGGCTTTGAGTACAACTCACCCAATGGTGGGTTTTCTTTACAATTCGACTCAAACCATGACATGAAATCTTGCAAATTTGAAGATGATTTTGGTTGTGCATCTTCTATGTGGGCTTGGCTAACTGCGATACCTTTGACATTGACCGTTTTCGTTTTAAATTTGAAAAATTCTTTTGGCTCGTCCTTAAAATACCAGACCCTTTGGGCTAAATCCATTACAATGCCAGCCTGCTCTAGAAAATCAATGCCCAAAAGTGTCCTATTGCACCTGGCATTTGGAAGACAGATAAACCTTATACGTTTTAGACGTTTTCCTATTATTATATCCACAATTGTAGAACAGACAACTTCTTTTCGAGCAGCTCCATCTGCCAAGGTTATTTCTGCGAATACTTTCTGGAATTTGACTTCTTTCTCGACAAGTTTTTGAAACAAGTAGTACCCTGCCACACTGGTTCTCGCTGCCGTGTCCAAATAAGCTTCGCCATTCAAGCCGTTTACATTAATTTCAACAGTGGGCACGTCGTGGCCTACGAGGGTTGTCTGTATGCTATTGAAATCAAGCGTTTTTGGACTTTCTAAGATGTTACGGTTATTACAAGTTGGACAATTGGATCTGTAATATCCCACAGCGCCGCATCCGTAACAGTTAATTTTATTTTCTTCGGGTTTCCCCCTTTTCTCTATTTCAATGCGTTTGTAACACACATCTGCTGTATGGTTTTTCTTTCTGCAGTAAGAGCAGCGTATTTGTGGTTTTTCTGAGGAACTAAACGTTTTGTTACCTTCAGTTTTATTTTCATTTATTGACAGTTCAATATCTCGAGCTTTGTATAGAAGTTCTTGGAAAGTCTTGACGCTTTCGCGAGGAATTTTCTCTCGGATTTGAATACTAATTTGTGAAAAAATCATGTTTATAATAGTGCTCTCTGGAAGTCTTTCTTTTAACTGAGCGAAAAGGCTTCTCTTTCTACACACGAAACTATCAGTCGACTCATAAGGTCTTTGTTTATCCTGAAATATTTCAGAGTAGATCCTCCAATCTGGTTTTGGCGGTGAAAAAGCATCGCGTAATAATGCTATGGCATCTGAAAAGGTTCCGGCTTCAAACTTGACGCCTTGCCACCAAGAGGATGCGTAACCTTCGAGTAGCAATGGAAGGCTAAGAAGAGCCATGGAATCTGACATATTTTCTGCCTCTTTGTACACCAAGATCGTAGCAATAAAATCTTCGACTTTTGCTGTGCTTCGACCACCATTGAAACGTGCGCTGCAAGAGCTAAAAGTAGATCGACTTTCTTGACGGACAGAATTTCCTAATAGATGGGAAAATTGGCTTTCTGAAAGGCTCACAGTAACGGGGACGGAATTTGAATTGGATCTAGATTGATTTGGAACAGGGTTACTTTGCATAGGAGCAGGATTTTGTTTTCTAGTAGATGGTGCATTAGAAGGGGTTTGAGGAGTATTTGGAACGGTCGAAGAAGTGCTTGTGCCTCCAGCAAGTGCTTGCTCTGGAATCGGGCCTACAGCATTTATTGAGTTCATTGTAGTTCTTGGCATACCTCAAGCGATGAAATTCGTTTTATTATTTTATCGTAATTAGAGCCACACGTTCTCTAGCAACTATTTGCTACCATAGGCAAACGTAGTACTAACAACAATTATAGGCAGATCACAGAGGTCCAATTTAACAACAACAACACCTATTGATCACTGATGGAGCAATTTCAAAACAACAACAACACATATGATTTACCGTTGCTTATGAGTCCAATATATGATGACCAATAAATCCACGTGAAGCAAAATTGAAGCCTCGATGGTTTAAATTTTCGATTTGATTTGAAAAGTTATTTTTTCCAAAATTTTCCGTTGGGCGCCAATTGTAAGGGACGAGTCCTCTTGGACAAGATAATGGTCCAACTAGAGGGCTTTACCTTAGTTTTTAATAAATTAAATTAAATTTTATTTTATTTTAATTTTATTCCTGGACTAGAATAAGGCAGTACTGCACTGTATTCGTCCTAGGATTTCGCTAGCTGCGGTAGTCTTAAAGTCTTCCCGAGTCTAAGCGAATATTTTGGTTTTATATTGTATGTTATTATATATTTTTTGTTAGGCCTTTCGAGTAAAACAAGCGTGTTTTAAGTTTAAACAACTTTATTGTCCAACAGTCTGACAAGAATGATGATTTTTATCGACATGTACATAGCTTTTAAGACTTTCACAGAATCACTCTAACCATCTAGAGTGGAAACAAAATCTATGTTCGAAAGAATTACAAAAACAATTATTCTTAACTATCGAAATCTTGAGCAAAAGAGCGTTCATTAGATTACAATTATCTTGAGTCTTGACAAAAGAGAGTAATTATATGTTATGCAAAACAAGATAGAGTGAGACAGCAATAGTTACCGATTATCTAGAGCGTAACATTATCACATTGTAACATTGTAATTTTATAAGAGATTAACATAACACAAAAGAGTAGGTATCCTAATTGTTTATTTTTAACATTGAGATATTATGCAGTTAAGTTGTTGGTGACCTTAACATGTTTGTAAATGCTGGGCTGTTACAGTGAACATTTTGAAAAAATTTTCTAATTTTGGCAAAATTTCTCAATTATAACAACATTTCCCATTTCTGACAAAAATTTCCAAATTTTTAAAAAATGTCCCATTTTTCAAAAAAAGACATTTTCCAGTTTTGACATAATTTCCAAAAATTAACAAAATTTTCTCATTTGGACTAAATTTTCTAATTTGGACTAAATTTTCTAATTTGGACTAAATTTTCTAATTTGAACTAAATTTTATAATTAGGCCAAATTACCTAATATCTCTAATCTAACCAAAAGTCCTAATTTTGACACAATACTTCCAATTTTGAAAAAATATATCCCAATTTGGAAAAAATTTCTTAGTTTTAGCAAAATTTCCAATTTTAGCAAAATTTCCAATTTTATCAAAATTTCGAATTTTAATAAAATTTCCAATTTTAACAAAATTTCCAATTTTAACAAAATTTCCAATTTTAACAAAATTTCCAATATTAACAAAATTTCCTAGTTTTTACAACTCAAAATTTCTCAATTTGATAAAAATTTCCCAAATTAAAAAAAAAATCTGAAGTTTTCCTATCTTGAAGGCACCGGAGACAATGTCAATGCAGAAGCGGATGTCCGATCGTACTGTCATGATATACATGGACATTTAGGTATCTCTGAAGGCTTTGGCGTCGGGCCATGTTAGGATGAAACTCTGTCGAACTTGAAGGAAGTTCCTTCCAGTCATGAGGAAGGCTATCAGGCTCTGACGTGTCACGACCCATCAAGGAGTGGGGGGGAACGTGGTGGACGACAAGCCGCTGATAAGCTCCAATCGTACACCCGAATCGGTGAAACCTTCTCAGTCCGAGATACTTAGCAGGGTGGACGATTTTATGATAATCGCGAGAATAAGGCTTTGGCTGACACCGACTCCTACATTGTTTGCAGTGACAAGGAAATGTTTAAAACAGCCCGGCACAATAGCTGTCATTGCCCCGCAATTGCGAAGAGAAGACACATGGATGAACACTTGTTTTCGTGGTCGAATTCGAAAATTTACAAAAAAAAATCTCAAAATCAAAATTTCCCATTTCTTGAAAAAAGTAAATTTTCCAATTTTCATAAAATTTCCCATATTTAACAAAAATTTCGCAATTTTGACAAAATTTCTCAATTTTAACAGAATTTCTCAATTTTCACAAAATTTCTCAATTTTCACAAAATTTCACAATTTTCACAAAATTTCACAATTTTCACAAAATTTCACAATTTTCACAAAATTTTCCTATTTTCAAAATATTTCCCAATTTTCACAAACATTTGAACATTTATCTTCGTGCTTGGATTCCCAAATTTAAAAACAAAATTCTCAAACTTTGACCAAATTTTCCTCTTTTTGTAAAAATGTAATATGCTAATTTTGACCAAATTTCCCATGTTAAACAAAAATTTCGCAATTTTGACAAAATTTTTCAATTTTCACAAAATTTCCGTATTTTCAAATATTTCCCATTTTCACAAAATTTCCCAATTTTCACAAAATATCCCAATTTTAACAACATTTCTCAAAATTAACAAAATTGAACAGTTTTGACACAATTTTCTTAATTTTGAAAAAAAAAATATTTGTTTCAACAAACTTTGACAAAATTTCCCAAATTTTTAAAAAATTTCCCTAATTTTGACAAAATTTCCCATTTTGAAAAAGGAAAATATTCTAATTTTGAAAATTTTTTCAGTGTTGACAAAATTTCCCAATTTTGAAGAAATATCCCAATTTTGAAAAATTTCCCAATTTCGAAAAAAATTTCCCAATTGTAACAAAATTTTAAAATTTTCACAAATTTTCACAAATTTTCACAAATGTTCCCAAATTTTCCCAACTTTCTGAACTTTAACAAAACTTTAACCCAATGTTGACCAAATTTCTAAACTGTGACAAAATTTCTCAATTTTGAAGCTACCCTACGGGATATGGGACAGGTCCCAAACCTGTCACTTGATGGGTTCTCTGGTGATAGGGACCTGTCCCAGTTCTCGTCCCCTTAAATGAAAAAAAAAAACCTATCACTTTTATAAAGGTTTGTCGTTCGAGGTGACGAATTGCCACCATTCTAACACCGTAGGATAGGTCCTGGGTTAGTTCGAAAGGGATAAGTATACCCAGCTTTTGGGTATAAATGGGTAAATACCCGGGTATTTATTTGGACGGTACTTGGCACATTTGTTGGAAGTCATAACAAAACACTTTGTGCAAAATTTCAGCCAAATTGAATGAAAATTGTAGCTTCCAGTGGCTCAAGAAATCTAATAGGAAGTTCGTTTTATATGGGAGCTATATCCAAATCTGAACCGATATGGCCCATTTGCAATCCCCAACGACCTACATCAATATTAAGTATCTGTGCCATATTTCAAGCGACTAGCTTTATGCGTTCGACTGCTATCGTGATTTCGAAAGACGGACATGGCTAGATCGACTCAGAATGTCGAGACGATCAAGAATATATATATACTTTATGGGGTCCTAGACCTTCGAAGTGTTACAAACGGAATGACTAGATTATGGTGGGCGGGTTTATGGTTTATACCCACCACCAAATACTTTTTATTAGTGTAGGTCGGTTGGGATTGTAAATGAGCCATATCGGTCCATGTTTTGATGTAGCTGCCATATAAACCGATCTTGGGTCTTGACATCTTGACATCTTGAGCTTCTAGAGGGCGCAATTCTTATGCGATTTGGCTGAAATTTTGCACACATCGTTTTGGTATGACTTCCAACAACTGTGTCAATTATGGTGGTAATCAGTCCATATCCTGATATAGCTGCCATATAAACCGATCTCCCGATTAGACTTCTTGAGCCTCTAGAGGGCGTAATTGTTATCTAATTTGGCTGAAATTTTGCACATATCGTTTTAGTTTGACTTCCAACATCTGTGTTAAGTATGGTCTAAATCAGTCCATATCCTGATATAGCTGCCATATAAACCGCTCTTGGGTTTTGATTTCTTCAACTTCTAGAGGGCGCCATTCTTATCCTTATTTGGCTGAAATTTTTCATATGCCGTTTTAGTATCACTTCCAACAACCCTACCAAGTTTGGTCTAAATATGTTCATAACCTGACATAGCTGTCATATAAATTTGACTTTCTGAGCCTTTTGAAGGCGCAATTATTACTCGATTTGCCTGAAATTTTGGAGGTGATCTTTTTATATGACTTGTACGGCATGACAAGTACCGTCCATATCGGCCAATAACTTGATATAGCTCATATATATTTGAAAAAGTCTTTTAAAGAACATGACAAATGCGATCCATGATGGAGAGTACATAAGATTCGGCTCGGCCGAACTTAGCACACTTTTACTTGTTATTAATTTTTTTTCAATTAACTCTCTCTCGCATTTACTTAAGCCAAGAAACTCAAATATGTGACATTAGAAAGGCCTTGAAGTAATTTAAAAACACTTATTGTTGCCATTCTACTCCTCCATTTTCCAAAGCGAACACTTGGCCAAAGCCACCATCATCATCAACAGCTTACAAGTCACATCGATCTTTTTTTTTTTTTTGGCTAGAAGGTGGAGTTGCAACACCAAAAGATTGCAAACTGCATGGGCTTTATGTCATAGCATGGCTGCAGGCACGACATAGGCGTTGTCAACCTCAACTTTCAATGATCACATAAAAATGTGGGAAATCTATTTAAGAAAACTTTGTTTGCATTTTTTGTGCCTAACTTGGAAAAAAAATTATATATTCGATAAAAACTGTTAAATCACATTTGCCCGCATCGCATCGCATATATGTGGCATAAATGTGAAACGTTTTTTTTTTTCATCCCAAATGCCGAAGAAGAATGCATGCCTGCAGAGTGGGAATACATAGTCAATTGACACCGATTTTCTTTGAATGAAAAATGCCACAAGTTTTTTTCCTAGGAAAATTTATTTTTTCTCATTTCTTCCACAAATTCAATTGCAACTATATTGTTAGAAGGAAATCATGTTATTGTCGTCGCCTGAAGTAGTGGGGCAAACGACATCTTCATATGATGTGTGTCTGTCTGTCTGTCTGCCCGTCTTCTTTGGAAATTTTGTTTTACTTATGGTTTGGCTTTGCAGTGATTGTAGCAAAACGAGTTATATTTGCTAAAGTTGATTGAGTCGATTAGTTTTCATGTGAATAAGATTTCTTTTTTAATTATTTCAGAAAGTCTCAGAAAATGACTTGGCTCAGCCAAGGAAAGGAAAATAATCTCTTAATAATAAAAGGAAAATTGAAAACATTGAGTTTTTTTTTTTGGGAAAATTTTAATAAATAAACAAGTAAAAGCGTGCTAAGTTCGGCCGGGCCGAATCTTGAATACCCTCCACCATGGATCGCATTTGTCGAGTTCTTTTCCCGGCATCTCTTTTTAGGCAAAAAAAGGATATAAGAAAAGATTTGCTCTGCTATTAGAGCGATATCAAGATATGGTCCGGCTCGGACCACAATTAAGTTATATGTGGGAGACCTGTGTTAAATGTCAGCCAATTCGAATAAGAATTGCGCCCTTTAGGGGCTCAAGAAGTAAAATAGAGAGACCGATTTATATGGGAGCTGTATCAGGCTATAGACCGATTCAGACCATAACAAAGACGTACGTTAATGGTCATGCGAGGATCCGTCATACAAAATTTCAGGCAAATGGGATAATAATTGCGACCTCTAGAGGCTCAAGAAGTCAAGATCCCAGATCGGTTTATATGGCGGCTATATTTGGATATGAACCGATTTGAACCTTATTTTGCACAGTTGTTGAAGGTCATAAAAAATACGTTATGCAAAATTTCAGCCAAATCGGATTAGAATTCCGCCCTCTAGAAGCTCAGGAAGTCAAGACCCAAGATCGGATTATATGGCAGCTATATTAGGTTATGGGCCGATTTGAACCATACTTCGCACAGTTGTTGGATATCATAACAAAACACGTTGCGCAAAATTTCATTCCAATCGGATAAGAATTGCGCCCTCTTGAGGCTCAAGAAGTCAAGACCCAAGATCGGTTTATATGTCAGCTATATCAGGTTATGGACCGATTTGAACCATAATTGGCACAGTTGTTGGATACCATAACTAAACACGTTGCGCAAAATTTCATTCCAATCGGATAAGAATTGCGCCCTCTAGAGACTGAATAAGTCAAGACCCAAGATCGTTTTATATGGCAGCTATATCAGGTTATGAACCGATTTGATCTATACTTCGCGCAGTTGTTAGATATCATAACAAAATACTTTGTGAAAAATTTCATTCCAATCGGATAAGAATTGCGTCCTCTAGAGGCTCAAGAAGTCAAGACCCAAAATCGGTTTATATGGCAGCTATATCAGGTTATGGACCGACTTGAACCATACTTGGCACAGTTGTTGAATATCATAACAAAACACGTTGTGCAAAATTTCATTCCAATCGGATAAAAATTGCGCCATCTAGAGGCTAAAGATGTCAAGACCCAAGATCGGTTTATATGGCAGCTATATCAGGTTAAAGACCGATTTGATCCATACTTGGCACAGTTGTTGGATATCATAACAAAATACTTCGTGAAAAATTTCATTCCAATCGGATTAGAATTGCGCCCTCTAGAGGCTCAAGAAGTCAAGACCCAAGATCGGTTTATAGGGCAGACATATCAGGTTATGAACCGATTTGAACCATACATGGCGCAGTTGTTAGATATCATACCAAAATACTTCATGCTAAATTTCATTCCAATCGGATTAGAATTGTGCCCTCTAGAGGCTGAAGAAGTCAAGACCCTTGATCGGTTTATATGGCAGCCATATCAGGTTATTGACCGATTTGAACCATACTTGGCACAGTTGTTGGATATCATAAAAAAAATACTTTGTTAAAAATTTCATTGAAATCGGATAAGAATTGCGCCCTCTAGAGGCTGAATAAGTCAAGACCCAAGATCGGTTTATATGGCAGCTATATCAGGTTATGGACCGATTTAAACCATACTTGGCACAGTTGGTGGAAATCATAACAAAATACTTCTTTAACAATTTCATTGAAATCGGATAAGAATTGCGCCCTCTACAGGCTCAAGAAGTCAAGACCCAAGATCGGTTTATATGGCAACTATATCAGGTTACGGACCGATTTGAACCATACTTGGTACAGTTGTCGGATATCATAACAAAATACTTCTTTAACAATTTCATTGAAATCGGATTAGGATTGCGCCCTCTAGAGGCTGAAGATGTCAAGACCCAAGATCGGTTTATATGGCAGCTATATCAAAACATGTACCGATATGGCCCATTTACAATCCCAACCGACCTACACTAATTAGAAATATTTTTGCAAAATTTCAAGCGGCTGGCTTTACTCCTTCGAAAGTTAGCGAGCTTTCGACAGACGGACGGACGGTCGGACGGACATGGCTAGATCGACATAAAATGTCTCGACGATCAAGAATATATATACTTTATGGGGTCTCAGACGAATATGAATATTAGTATACCCCCATCCTATGGTGGAGGGTATAATGAATGATATCAAAAATTCCCTAAATCACCCAACATGCCTTAAAAGTGTAAACCAAAAATTTCCCAAAACTTATTGCGGCATCATTGCTGAGGGATTTTCCTTAAATTTGACTAATTGTTATTTCCAATGCCCTTAGGAACTCAACATTTCCCACTACATGAAATAGACTTTCTAATGCGTTTAAGGCTTCAAAAGAATTTCAAGGATATGTGGTTTTCTTTCATGCTCCATGGTGGTTTCCCCATGAGTCTTACTGCGTATGGGCGAACTTTAGGGCGTTTGCTGAGTCACAAAAAACTCAACGCAAAAACAGAAACCCATTTGATTTGGTGTCGTAACAGGAGGCCACAAATGTCTTGGTGCGGAAAACTGAGAAAATGGAAAACTACACATTGTTGATTTTCGTTGGGACGTTTGTCAATTTTCATGCCTTCCTGCTCCAAATCCCTAACTTTTGCAAGAATTAAAGGAAAATTGCTGAAAACCCTGGCAAGCAAGGTTTTATGGCCACAACCACCATACTTCACTCATGCCTTCATTCATTTAATGTTCGTTGTTTCCTTCTAAGACTTTGCTTGAGTTGCATTTGTTGGCTTTTAAGTCGATTTTTAAGCTTCTTACGGTCGGTGGGTAGCAGAAGGCGGTAGCATTTGCATCGCATATTTTCGACATGAGTTGCAGCAGCATTTGAGTTGGGGGATTTTGTTAAAGTTTGAATTATTTGTTAAAGTTTAGCGCTGTTGAGGTAGAAACAAACATTTGTTGGTTTTTATTTCTGGGATTTGTTTTGTGTTGCCTTATTTTTTTTACAATGGTCCCGTAGTAAAACACGTGGTGTAGCCTATGCTCATAGCTGCAAATGTCTACATTGTTGCATTTTTGGACATTTTTATGGTAATTTGGTAAAATTTATATGATTATAATGACAGTTTGAGTTACGGCATAATTGAAACGCTTTGAGGCCAAATTGTGAGGAAATGACATGGTGAGCTATTGATTCTTGATTTGCCCAAATCCAAAGAACAAAAAAATGCATATGAGGGACCACAAATAAAATTGATAATTGGTCAATGGGTTGACACAAATAAATTTTCTCACGATACAAAAGCTATTTGGCGAAGGACATTTTTCCCAAATTTATTAGTCTAAACATTGTCTGATTTTCATTTCTAAAAGAAATTTAGAAAAAATTTTTTGCTATGAAAATTTTGTCAAAATTTGATTTCTATAGAAAATTATGTCAAAATTTCATTTGTGAAGGGATTTTTGTCCAAATTTCTTTGCTAAGGAAAATTTCGTTAAAAATTAATTTTTGAAGGATATTTTGTCAAAGTTTCATTTCTAAATGATTTTTTTTTTTTGAATGGAAATGCTTCGAAAAATTTTTTTAAATTAATTGCTGTCAAAACTTTTTAAGGTATTTTTTTTAATTTTTTTCTAATAAATTTTTTTTAAAACTCCATTTCTGCATTAAATTTTGTCTAAACTTCGCTTTTGTAGAAGGTAAGTTAGGGTTAATGTGGCAATCCATTACAGACTTATTTAGAAAGTTTGAAGTCCATTGTTATACCACAGAAGCGAGGAACCAAGGCCTCTGTTGGGAAACCATCCCTCGCACTGGTGATCCTCGCAGCGCAACCAATTCGGCTACAGTGGCGCGAGTTTCCAAATTTTCCAAAATTTTATTTCCAGAGAAAATCTATTTTCAGTAGCAAATGTTGTCCAAGTGACGAATTTTGCCAAATTGGAAAATTTTGTCAAAATGTAAAATATTTTCAAGAGGGAAATTTTGTCCAAGTGTTAAGTTTTGTCCAACATTTGTCTAAATGGAAAATTTTGACATTTTGTCTAAATGGGAAATTTTGTCAAAATGAGAATTTTTCTCAAAATTGTAAATTTTCACGAATCCGTACAAAATTGTCAACATATCTTTTATATAGAAAACCTGGCTCAGTCAGATTTGTACTCTACTTTGAAATACCTTTCATTTGATACCCATATTGTCCAAAGCGGTAATTGAGTCTTCTTCGCTGAAGGAAATTTTGTCCAAATTTCTTCGCAAAGGAAATTTTTGAAGAAATTTCTTCTCTAATTGAAATGTATGAAAATTTTCAATTTTAAAGGCTTTTTTTTCGCAATTTCATATCGTGAAAAATTTTGTCAAAGTTGAAAAAAATAGGAAATTTTGTCTAAATGGGAAATTTTGTTAAAATAGGAAATTTTGTCAAAATGAAATGGTTTACAAAATGGGAAGTTTTGTCAAAATGGGAACTTTCGTCAAAATGGGAATTTTTTTGTCTAAGTGGTAAATTTTGTCAAAATGGGAAGTTTGTTCAAATGGAAGATTTTCTCAATATGGAAATTTTTTCAAAATAGGTAATTTGGTCAAAAGGGGAAATTTTGTCAAAATTGGGATATCTGGTCAAAATGGGAAGTATGGTCAAAATGGGAGAATTTCTAAATATGAGAAATTTTTCAAAATATATAGTTTTGTCAAAATGCAAAATTTTGTCTAAACGGGAAATTTTGTCAAAAGTCAAAATGGGTAATTTTGTCATAACAGGACATTTTGTCAAAATGGGAATTTTTTGTCAAAATGGGACATTTTATTAAAACGGGTAATTTTGACAAAATGGGAAATTTTGTCGAAAAGGGAAATTTTGTCAAAATATGAAATTTTGTCAAAATATGAAATTTTGTCAAAATGGGAAATTTTATCAATATGGTAAATTTTATTAAAACAAAAAATTTTGTCAAAATTGGAAATTTTGGGATGTTTTGTCAAAATGGTTTAGTTTGTCAAAACGGGATATTTTAGTCAAAAGCGACATTTTGTCCAAATGCGTAATTTTTTTAAACTAGAAAATTTTGTCAATAGTGGAAATTTTGTCGAAAATGGGAAAACTTTCCAGAATGGGAAATTTTGCAAAATGGGAAATTTTGTCAAAATGGGAAATTTTGTCAAAATGAGAAATTATATCAAAATGGGAAATTCTTTTGAAAATAGGAAATTTAGTTAAAAGTAGGAACTTTTGTCAAAATGGGAAATTTTGTCGAAAATGGTAAATTTTGTCAAAATGGGAAGTTTTTTCAAAATGGCAAATTTTGTTAAATGCAAAATTTTGCCAAAATGAGAAATTATATCAAAATGGGAAATTTTGTTGAAAATAGGAAATTTTGTCAAAATGGGAAATTTTGTTAAAAATAGGAAATTTTGTCAAAATGGGGAATTTTGTCAAAATGGGAAATATTTTCAAAATGGGAAATTTTTTTCAAAATGGGAAATTTTGATCCAATGGAAATTTTTTCCAAATGGAAAATTTTGTCAAATGTATTATCTGTTGAAAATATTGTGATTTTTTTATATTGAATATCGTTGAAAAAATAGGAAATTTTGTCTAAATGGGAAATTTTGTCAAAATGGAAAGTTTTGTCAAATGGAAAGTTTCGTCAAAATGGGAAATTTTTTTCAAAGTGAAAAATTTTGTCAAAATGGGAAGTTTGGTCAAAATGGGAGATTTTCTCAATATGGGAAATCTTGTTAAAAAAGGTAATTTTGTCAATATGGTGAATTTTATCAAAAGAGGAAATTTTCTCAAAATAGAAAATTTTTTTAAAATGAGAAACTTTGTCAAAATGGGATATTTTATCAAAACGGGAAATTATAACAAAATAGGAAATTTCGTCGAAAAGGAAAATTTTTGTCAAAATGGGTAATTTTTCAAAATGAGAGTTTTTGCCTAAATGGGTAATTTTGTCAAAATAGAAAATTTTGCCAAAAGGGGAAATTAAGTCAAAGAGGGACATTTTGTCAAAGTGGGAAGTTCGGTCAAAATGAGAAATAAATTTTTCAACATGGGAAATTTTGTCAAAATAAGTTTATTTTGTCAAAATTTTTCAACATGGGAAATTTTGTCAAAATATGTTTATTTTGTCAAAATGAGAAATTTTTCAACATGGGAAATTTTGTCAAAATAAGTTTATTTTGTCAAAATAAGTAATTTTGTCAAAATGGGAAATTTTGTACAAATGGAAAATTTTGTCAAAATGGGAAATTTTGTCAAAATGGGAAATTTTATCAAAATGGGTTATTTTGCCAGAATGGGTTATTTTGCCAAAATGGGTAATTTTGTCAAAATAGGAAATTTTCTTAATAACGGCAATTTTGTCAAAATGGGAAATTTTGACAAAATGGGAAGTTTCGTCAAAAGGGGAGATTTTATCGAAATTTTTAATTTTGTCAAAATAGGAAATCTTGTCAAAAAGGGAAATTTTAACGAAAGAAAATTTTGTCAAAATGGACATTTTTGTCAAATTTGAAATTTAGTCACAATATGAATTTTGGTCAAAATAAGAAATTTTATTTAATAACAAATTTTGTTAAAATGATAAACTTTGTCAGAATGGAAATTTTTTCTTTGGAGGCCACCGCCAGAACTCTGAGGTCAGCATGTCCGCCTTAGCCACTGAACACATGAGTTCGAATCCCAGCTTGAACAAAAGAAATATGTTCATCTATGGTTATTCTCTCCTCCTGTTGGCGACAATTGTGAGGTACTATGCCATGAGAAACTTCTCCACAAAAAGTTGTCGCACTTTTACACACCGTTCGGGTCAGCTTTAAAAAGAAGAACCCTTATCATTGGGCTTATACTTGATCCAGAAAGCACTCATTGATTTGCAAAAAGTATGTCCCTGTTCCTTAACCGATGGCTCATGGGCAAATTTGCATTTGCATGAAAAGTTTCCTTAGAAAATGTAGTAAACATTTCTTTTCTTTGGGAAATTGCTATCAAAATGTCACTCATTGTCACAAGTTATGGGTATTTTTTCAAAATTTTATTTGTAAAAAATTTATTTCCATTTCAGTGTTCCCCTGTTCCTTAATAGTTGTTCCTAGGCACATTTACATTTGCATGGAACGTTTGTATAAAAATTTCATAAATATAGAAAAATGTGTTAAAATTTCTTTGCTTAAGAAATATTTGTCAAAATTTCTTTATGAAGGAAATTTTTAAAAATTTTAATTTTTACAGGAAATTTTGTCAAAATGTTATTTCTTTAGATAATTTAGTCAATATTTTATTCTTAAGGAAATGTGGTTAAAATTTTTTTTCTTTGGGAAATTATTATCAAAATTTTATTCAATGTCAGAATTTCAGTTCTATAGAAATTTTTCAAAATTGTATTTCTATAGGGAATTTTAAAATTTTGTTAAAATATATTATTCTATCCCACTGTGCACATTATCGTCATAAAAAATTTAGGAACAGTTTTGCCAACATGGGTCTTCTTTATAAAAAACAAACTGAGCTGAGATTCCTAAATTAACTTCAACTGTGTACGTCGGCAAAAAAAGTTCCTCATACAGTGGCAGATGCTCAAAACACTAGGACAGAAACTCCAGCCACACCAAGATGTGCAAGCGGTCTTACCTGGACTAAGCCATTTGCAATGTAGCCAAACAACGAAATAAACAGTTAACATAAATTAAACTGCCTCCACAGAAAATGCAACAAAAAGCACCATGCCTATTTGCAAACGCAGAAATTGGTGCAAGCACAGCGGTATGAATGTTGCCTCATTTGCATAGATCTCGGGGTGGTTTGTTTTTCATCTCTTCTCTCGATTTTAGCACATTAACAACATTTAAGTGTTGCATGGCAGCCTGAGACGACTGTTTAACTATTCTTCGTTAAAACTTTAGCAGAGTCAGAAACAAAAAATGAAAAATTCAGGCTTGAGAAGAAAAAATGATGCAAATGATGGAAAGAAAATCTCCAACTGTGAATGACCCAAAAATGGTAGAATTGCGACATATTTCATTTGTGTACCTCTTATCGAGACTGCTTGCTGCTCTGTTGAGCTGCTTTTCTACATTAGGTAATGTGGCTGAAAGATGAAGTTTTATGCAACAACAATTTTTGAAAAAATAGAAAATTAAAATGATGAAGATGATGTTATCCGCACAATTTTCTTCACCATCTAGACAATGCAAAAAATGAAAATAAGGAAAATGAAAAAAAAAAATTACAATACAAGACAAAATTTCCAATAGATATGAAATTTTGGAAAGATTTCCTATAAAAATTTTGGAAAAATCTTAGTTTACATATCTTTTAACATAAAAATGAATTTTTTGTTTGTCGGCTGAACCGATTTCCTTGAAATTTTCACTGATTGTGTAGGTCGGTCTGGAAGGTCTGATCTGGTTGGTCTGGAAAGAAAAGAAGGAAACATGGGCTTAATAATTTTTTGATATCGGAAGGGGGGCGGACCCTCCCCCCTTACCCCAAAAGTACTGCCCAAAAATAAAAGTGTACTGATCTAAACAATATGGGACCTGAAAGAAAGGTATTCAGGAGTAGAGTACGAATTTGATACTAAAAATTGGGTCCAAGTAACTGCGGGGCCGCCCCAACTCCAAAACACCTAAAAAAGACTTATTGGACGATCATGACAATATGGGACTTAAATGAAAGGTATTCGGGAGTAGATTATGAATATGGTCAGGAAGAAGGAATAGGCCTTATATCATTTGTCGATATCGGATGGGGACGGACTCTCCCCCGTTACCACTAAAACAGCACCCAAACTCAAAAGTAGACCGATTAGCACAATATGGGTATCAAATAAAAGGTATTGAAGGATAAAATACGAATATGGTATTACAAATTAGGTCCAAGTACCCAGGAAGTCGACCTAACCCCAAAACTCCTCCAAGCAGATAAATTGAACGTTCATTTCAATATGAGGCTCAAATGAAAGGTATTGGGAAGTAGATTACAAAATCGGATCGAAGTGTTTGGGGTCACGTCACCCCCCAAAAACACTCTAAATGGGCATATGATCATATCATATCAATATGGGGCTCAATTGAAAGGTGTTCGGGGGTAGATTACAATTCTGGCATATAAAATCAAATCGAAATGATTGGGGTCACCTCACCCCCCAAAAACACTCAAAATGGGCATATGACCATATCATATCAATATGGGGCTCAAATGAAAGGTATTCGGGAGTAGATTACAATTCTGGGATACAAACCCAGATCGAAGTGTTTGGGGTCACCCCACCCCCCAATAACACTCTAAATGGGCATATGACCATATCATATCAATATGGGGCTTAATTGAAAGGTATTCAGATCGAAGTGTTGGGGGTCACCTCACCCCCCAAAAACACTCAAAATGGGCATATGACCATATCATATCAATATGGGGCTCAAATGAAAGGTATTGGGGAGTAGATTACAAATCTGGCATACGAACCAAGATCGAAGTGTTTGGGGTCACCCCACCTCCCAAAAAAACCCTAAATGGGCATCATGACTGTATGGGACTTGTTTGTTCCGTAGAATCACAGATTGTGTAAGATTGTCTGGAAGGAAACATAGGCTATATAATTTTTGATATCGGATGGAGGCGATTTCGCCCCTTATCCCAATAATGCCACCCAAAACCAAAAGTGGACCGATAGGCTCAATATGCATATGAAATGAAAGTTATATTTTATTAAAATTTGGTCCAAGTACCCAGTGGGCCACCCTAAACCAAAAATTTTTCTAAGCAGGTATATTAGACGTTCATGTCAATTTGGGTCTCAAATAAAAGGTATTCGACAGTAGATTACAAATATGACATAACAAATTAGATCCAAGCAATGGGAGGTCGCTTCAGCCCCAAATACCCCCAAATAGGCATATTAGCCACTATGGCGATATGGGACTCAAATGAAAGGTATTTGGGAGTGGATTAGGAATAAGACATTAAAATTTTCGTTCAAGTCTAGACGGCGCTTTTTCATCCGAAATTAAGTCAAATAGGTTGATTGATCCACTATGACAATATGGGACTCAAATGAAAGGAAAGGGACTCAAAGAGATTAGAAAACGTATTTGATATCCAATTTTGAAACCAAGTATTTAGGGGTACGCCCTAGAGCACCATCTAAATTGAACTGCATTTCCGATTATGGCTATATGGAGCTCAACTCAATGGTAAAGAACGAATTTGATATCTATTTTTAGGGCAAAGTGCTGGTGGCCGCCCTAGCCCAAAACACCCTCCAAACGGTCCAGGTTCATATTTACCGACCATGGCAATATGGGGCTTAAATTAAAGGGATTTGGGAGTGAAGCACGAATTTGATGTCCATACTTGAGTCGAAATGTCTGAGGTGCTACCCTTTTCCTAAAAAGAACTTTTCATTACCCCTAATTTTCTGAAAGACCAGATCTCGGAGATTGGTGATGTGATTCGTTCTAAAATTTTTTGC
Organism: Stomoxys calcitrans; assembly: GCF_963082655.1. Classification (NCBI taxonomy): domain Eukaryota; kingdom Metazoa; phylum Arthropoda; class Insecta; order Diptera; family Muscidae; genus Stomoxys; species Stomoxys calcitrans. Next base: position 58,879,247 of record NC_081553.1, read on the forward strand.
ACTCTCACAGTCAAAATAAACCATGGTTTCTATTATTGGGGTCGGGTGCTTCGGAGGTCGTCCAAAACCCGCCAAATTTGTATATAGACCAATCACGACGATATAAAGCTCAAACGAAAGGTGCTTGGGAGAAAAAAACGAATTTGATATCCAATTGAAGAGCCACGTGTTTGGGGAGCCGCCCCATCTCAAAATACCTCCCAATTATATAAAAACTATTTGGGGGTGGAAATTAATTGATTTTCGGGAAATTGTTACTCATATTCGGGACAAATAGTCTGGGGTCCCACCCTCAAACAGATCTTATTTACCGATCAAGTCATTATGGGGCTCATATGAAATGTATTTGAAAGTAGAGCACGAATCTTAGATTTACTTTAAGGGTCAAGTGTCTGGGTGGCCACCTCAACCCCCAAAATACCCCCTAAACCGGAAATATTTACCAATACGCTCATATAGGACTCAAAAGAAAGGCATTTGGGAGTAGAGTAAATATTCGCAAGGAACCAAGGAGGGGCAAACTTCCCACACATTAATGAGTGTTTACCGATTTATGCTTAAACTCAATGATAAGGGGCCTTTTTTATAGCCGATTGCGAACAGCGTGCCGCAGTGCGACACCTTTTTGGGTAAAATTTTGTACATGACCATGCATGGCATGGTACCATGCAAATGTCGATAGAGTTAAGAGGGAATAACCACCGCTTTAAATTTTGTCTGATGTTCTCACCAGAATTCGAACGCAGCCGTTCAGCGTTATAGGCAGACATGGGCTACAGTGGCACGAGTTCGATATCCACATTCTGGGCAAAGCGTCTCCACCCTTAAAAGATATAAAAGAGTTAAAGAGGGCGCAGCGAACGGACCCTGTTCGGCTTGTATGTTATAGAGTTGGGGGTATCGGCTTTGGGTTTTGAGAATTCGATGGCTTTTCCCAACTTTTTTGTTGAAAAACGCCAATATTGTTTTTCACAGATCTTCTATTAAAGTTAACACCATTTAAAAAATTACACTTACAACGCATCTGCACTAAGTCTTCTTTATAGTACAGTAAGCAAAATTGATTGTTCTGGGCCAAGTTTTCGTATAGAGACGAAACAATAAAATTACCTTTTTTTCGAAAAAAATTTAAAAAAAAAAATTTTTTTCACATTTTTTTTTTTTGTAACTCTCATAACTTTTGACTGAAGGAGCGGACCTTAGCTTATATCTCCACAAAAAAATAGTAAATTGTATTAGCTTTCCAAATCAGTTAAAAAATTGAAATTAGTTCAGAAATACTTTTACAAGCAACAAAATAAGAGACCAGCCTTTTGTGAAAACTTAGAAAACAAATTTTCTATTCAAATTTCTTGAACACTTTAAAAGATATCCCGCACATTTAGGCCTGTTTTTGTAGGGCTTTTTAAGCACTTTCCAGCAAAAAAAAATTTTAAATCAGATAATAAATGCGCTTTTGACAGCCCGAACAAAACTTTGTAGGGCCAAGGTGATCAACTTTGAAGGCCCACCAGTGGGCCCCTGGGACTTTTAGGGCCCTGCATATAAACTGTACAACACCTCAGCAACAACCATGTAAAATGTCATAAAGATATCTCCATCCATTCCAAAATGGCATACTTATTTCAACTCATTTTTTCTCCATCCCACTGTGCAGCGTGCCGCATAGAGACAGTAGAGAACATAGAGAAGTTTTAGCATGGCAGGATACCTCACTAATGTAGCCAGAATTAGTAAGGGGAAAATCACCGCTGAAAAATTGTCTGATGTTCACGCCGGGATACCTGTCGCCCTCTGTCCACAAAACACAACATCACAGAGTCCCTGAATATGCATCAGCAGCCCCAACAGCGCGGTGGAGCCATTACCTTCCTTCTTCAACTTTTTTCCTATAAAAATTAAATTTAGACAAGATTTCCTATAGAAACTAAATTTTGACAAAATTCTATAGCAAAGAAATTTTGACAAAATTTCCTATGGAAATAAAATTTTGAGAAAATTTCCTACAATGATGGAATTTTTACGAATTTTCCACGTCCTTATATTAATTTTTTTTTAAGAAACACTTACATTCACTGTCTACACCTCTGTTACAGTTTACTGCCATTATCACAGTAAGTAGACATCCTAACAAATCTTCATCTCCTAAACTGTAGTAATTAGCATACGTCGAAATTCTTCAAGTCTATTTGTAATTCTGTTTGCTTTTTTAGTTGTGTTTCTTCCTTTTCGGCAATTTGTTTACTGCTGCTGTTGCTAAATGACTTAAATTGCAAAAAAAAGAAACAAAAAATTTATGAACTTTATTTTTGTTCCTCGGCTATTTGTTAGCATTAACAAAAACGGTGCTAATTCAAGTCCGTCATATGGTATGGAACACCGTCTGTTTGTGGTTTTGTGGCAGAAGTAAGCGCAGTAGCTGTTTAAAAAAATATTGCGGAACGAATGCTATTCATTGCAAATTCAAGTCGGGCTCTGAGTTCTATATTGCCTTGGCAAGTATTTGTAAAGTCTCAGATGCAAATGTGATTCGGGGTGTTTCTGTGCTTCTGTGTTTCTTTTTTTTTTAAGATTTGCATTGCATGACATATTGCTCCAATTCTCACACCCGGTTTTTGGTGGCTGCCAAAGGCACGGAGGAATTTTGTAAACCAATGAAAATATTAAGGTGTTGCCACAAGATTACTGTTTATTAATAATTTTCATTATTTTTTATTATTCACTAGCCGAACCAGGTCCGCTTTGCTGCGCCTTCTTTAACTCTCTAATGTGTTTTTAGGATGGGAACAGTTCACCCTGAATGTGGATATCGAATTCGTGCAATTGTAGCCTATGTCCGCCTATGACGCTGAACGCCTGCGTTCAAATCCTGGCGGAAACATCGGACAGAATTTAATGCAGTGGTTACCCCCTCTTAATACTGGCGACATTTGCGAGGTACCATGCTATGCATGGTCATGTAGAAAATTCTCCCCAAAGATGTGTTGCACTATGGCACGCCTTTCGGACTCGGCCATAAAAAAGGTTCCTTATCATTGAGTTTAAGCTTAAAGCACTCGTCGATGTGTGAGAAGTTTGCCCCTGCTTGGTTCCTGGGCAAATTTTCACTCTACCCCCAAATACCTTTCTTTTGAGACCTATATGAGCGTATTGGTGGAGGCCACCGTAGCACAGAGGTTAGCATGTCCGCCTATGACGCTGAATGCCTGGGTTCGAATCCTGCCGAGACCATCAGAAAAAAATTTCATCGATGGTTTTCCCCTCCTAATTCTGGTAACATTTGTGAGGTAGTATGCCATGTAAAACTTCTCTCCCAAGGGTTGTCGGCTATAAAAAGGAGGCCCCTTATCATTGAGCTTACACTTGAATCGGACTGCACTCATTGATATGTGAAAAGTTTGCCCCTCTCGTGCTCTACTTTCAAATACATTTTGAATGAACCCCATAATGGCATGATGGGTATATAAGTTATGTTTTAGGGTGAAGTGGACCCCAGGGTCTTTGTCCCGAAAATAAGTATCAATTTGCCGAAAATCAAAAAATGACCAGCCCCAAATAGGTTTTATATAATTGGAAGGTATTATGGGATGGGGCGGCTCCCCAAACACATGGCTCTTTAATTGGATATCAAATTCGTTTTTTCTCTCAAGCGCCTTTCGTTTGAGCTCTACATTGTCGTGGTTGGTCTATATATCCATTTGACGGGTTTTGGGCTGCCCCCTACTGTTTCTTGTCTTGTTTTTGGTGACTGTGAGGGTACAGAGAGAGTAAAAGATTTCGAACGAATTGAAAACTATGACAATGAAAAGTGATTTTTAGGGGAGGGATGGCACCTCAGACATTTCGACTCAAGTATGGTAATCAAATTCGTGCTCCACTTCCAAATCCCTTTAATTTGAGCCCCATATTGTAATGGTTGGCTAATATGAACCGTTTGGAGGTTTTTTTGGGGCTCGGGCGGGCATTGGCTCTTTGCCCTGAAAATAAATATCAATTTTGTTTTCAACTCCCAAATACCGTTGATTTGAACTCCATATTTCCATAGTCGAAAATTCAGTTCAGTTTGCTTTAGGCGTACCCTCAAACACTTGGCTCCTAAATTAGATATCAAATTCGTTTTCTACCCTTAAATAATTTTCATTTGCATCCTATATTGTCATAATAGGTCAATTAACTTATTTGAAGTATTTTTAGGAGGAAAAGTTCCACCTAGATTTGAACGCAAATTTTAATGTCTTATTCGCAACATACTCCCAAATACCTTTCATTTGTGTCCCATATAGCCATGGTCGGCTAATATGCCCATTTGGGGGCATTTTGGGGTGGGGCGTCCTCCCATTACTTGGACCTAATTTTTTATGCCATATTTGGAACCGACTGCCGAATACTTTTCATTTGAGTCCCATATTGACATGAACGTCTAATATATCTGTTTAGAAGAGTTTCAGGTTTGGGGTGGACCGCTGGCTACTTGGACTCAAATTTATATACGAAATTCGTTTTCTAGTCTCTAATACCTGTCATTTGATACCCATATTGTGCCTATCGGTCCACTTTTGGTAGCCCTTTTGGGATAAGGGGAAGGGTCCGCCCCCATCCGATGTCAAAAAATTATATACTCTATGCTTCCTTCCAGACCAACCTGTGAAAATTTTAAGAAATTTCGTTCAGCCGCTTGGAATGAACGTTCAATTTGTCTGCTTGGAGCAGTTTTTGGGGTTAAGGCGACTTTCTGGGTAATTGGCCCAAATTTTTAATACCATATTCGCATTCTACTCTTCAATACCTTTTACTTGATACCCATATTATCATTATGGGTCAACTTTTGATTTTGAATGATGTTTTTGGGGCAACGGCGAAGGGTTCGCCCACTTCCGATTTCAATAAACTGTAAAGCCTGTTCCTCCCTCCTGGCCAGATCCGCAATCTAGTCCCAAATGCCTATTATTTGAGTCCCTTATTGTCATGATCGTCAAATAAACCTATTTTTGGGTGTTTTGCGGTTGGGACAGCCCCCAGTTACTTGAACCCAATTTTTATATCCTTCACCATAGGATGGGGGTGTACTAATTTCGTCATTGTGTTTGTAACTACTCGAAATATTCGTCTGAGACTCCATAAAGTAAATATATTCTTGATCGTCGTGACATTTTATCTCGATCTAGCCATGTCCGTCCGTCTGTCTGTCGAAAGCACGCTAACTTTCTAGCTAGCCACTTTAAATTTTGCACAGATTATAAATGGGCCATATAGGTTCATGTTTTGATACAGCTGCCATATAAACCGATCTTGGGTCTTGCCTTCTTGAGCCTCTGGAGGGCGCAATTCTTTTCCGATTTGCCTGAAATTTTGTACGACGAATTCTCTCATGACCATCCACATTCGTGTTTATTATGGTCTGAATCGATCTGTAGCCTGATGCAGCTCCCATATAAATCGATCTCTCTATTTTACTCCTTGAGCCCCCAAAGGGCGTAATTCTTATTCGAATTGGCTGACATTTTGCACAGGTCTCCAACATATAATATAATTGTGGTCCGAACCGGGCCATATCTTGATATCGCTCTAATAGCAGAGCAAATCTTTTCTTTTATCCTTTTTTTTTGCCTAAGAAGAGATGCTGGGAAAAGAACTCGACAAATGCGATCCATGATGGAGGGTATATAAGATTCGGCCCGGCCGAACTTAGCACCTTTTTTCTTGTTATGATGAAATTCGTACTCTACTCCTGAAGACCTTCCATTTGAGTCCCATATTGTCCCGATCGGTACATTTCAGGGTCCGCCCCCATTCCAAAATCAAAAATTTGTATAGCTTATCTTTCCTTCCAGATTTCAAGGTAATCGGTTCAGCCTTTTTGAAGTCTATACGGTAGAAACATACAAATAAACGAGCAAACACATATGATTTTTTTATATAAGAAGTTGCTATTTAATTTTTTTATTTTATTTTATTTAACTTTATTTTATTTTATTTTATTTTATTTTATTTTTTTTTTATTTTATTTTTTTTATTTTTCATTTTTTTTTATTCCATTTTTTCGTTTTATTTTATTTTATTTTATTTTATTTTATTTTATTTTATTTTATTTTATTTTATTTTATTTTATTTTATTTTATTTTATTTTATTTTATTTTATTTTATTTTATTTTATTTTATTTCATTTTATTTTATTTTATTTTATTTTATTTTATTTTATTTTATTTATTTTATTTTATTTTATTTTGTTTTGTTTTATTTTATTTTATTTTATTTTATTTTATTTTCTTTTATTTTATTGTATTTTATTTGATTTAATTTAATTTTATTTTATAGAAATTTAATTTGCTTAAAACTTTCCTCCAGATTTTCCCCAAAATACTTTCCCTTGATTACCCCCTACAAATCACTGGTGTATGACGAGTTAAACTAAAATTAAAGAACTTTGTGCTAAATGCCAATTTCTCTGCTACTCTCGGTTTTCAATTTCTTTTCTGAACAAATGATAAAATTATATTTCTTCGTTTTTCAATTTAATTTCTTCAGGTAATGTTTTTCTTTGATGTTTGTTCGAAATCTTTTGTCCAAACGAAAGGTAAACTTTTCTTTTCAACTTTAGTGATGGAAACTCTTTAGATAATTATAGATTAGTTCTGTCCAAAAAAAAAAAAAGAAAAGTGGATAGATTTTCACTTTGAACTGTTCTCTGTTCAGTTGTGTTTTCTTTCAGTTATTGTTATTAAGCCATAACTGTTTGAAAATGAAATGGAAACTTAATTACGGTGTATTATGAGAACGAACTTGAAAGATTTTTTGAGTAGTAGAAAAAAGAAATAACAAAAGAATTTAGGGTAAACTGTTAAAGTGGTATTAAGCGTGGAATTGGTTTCATGTCGATTGAAAAAGCCGTAGCCTATTGAAGTTGTCTTAGGGCTTTCATTCAAAATTGACTTTTCTTCATTTACATCATGAATATTTAGCAAAAACAGTTATTCCACAAACCTTCACCCTAACATTGTTCAGAAGAAGCAACTCATGGAATATAAAGCCTCCACGATGCTGAGACTTCTTTTCGAGTATGATGCTCAGACATGATTTGAAAATCCATAGCGTTTTGCATCATCAGTGTCTCCACTTCCACATGTTAAGTAACATACTACTGAATACTAAATTTCCCATTAAAACTCCATCAAGAAACAGGGGATACTTCTCTCATTTCAATGAGTGCAGTCCGATTAAAGTTTAAGCTTAAAGATAAGGGGCCTCCTTTTTTATCTTGAGTCCGAACGGTAGAGAAGTTTTAACATGGCAGTATACCTTACAAATGTAGCTAGCACTAGTAAGAGAATAACCACTGCTGAAAATTTAGTTGATGTTCACCCCGGGATTTGAACCCAAGCGTTCGGCATCATAGGCGGATATGCTAACCTGTGCGCCACAGTGGCCTCCATATAAAGGTGGTTGCTGATAAAACGGAGTGACTATGCTCTGTTCCAGCAGGACTTTGAACTGGTCCCAAACTGGTGATTTCGTCGGTTTTCAGTGACCAGTGGCTGGACCCCCGTCTATCTAAATTACCAGTGATTTTATAAGAAACCAATAATTAGGAACCAATAATTTTGAACCGGTCATATTATCGGTTTAAAACACTGGTCATTGCACTGATATAAAAATCGGTAATTTCACTGGTTTGAAAAATCGGTAATTTTTAAAAACCCACCACTTCAACGGATTGAAGAAACTAGTCATTTCCCTCGTTACCTGTTTTAACAATTTTTATACCCACCACCATAGGATGGGGGTATACTAAACTATGTATTCCGTTTGTAACACCTCGAAAAATGTCAAGACCCTATATTGTACATATATACTTGATCGTCTCGACGTTCTGAGTCGATCTAGCCATGCCCGATCGAAATCACGATAGCGGTCGAACGCGTTAAGCTAGCCGCTTGAAATTTTGCACTGATACTTACTATTGACGTTTCCTCAATAAGACGATTTCGATATCTGACAAGGTCAAATTCTCAGGTGTGATCTTGGACAGGAAACTAAATTGGAAGTGTCACATTCAGAAGCGTACTGAGAAGGCTCACAGATGTTATGTACTATGTAGACGGGCCGTAGGCTCGAAATGGGGCCTGAATCCGAGAATAGTCCACTGGCTCTACAGGAGCGTGATTAGACCAATATTTACTTACGCCTCAGTAGTTTAGTGGACTGCTATGAAGAAAAAGTGCAACATAAGGATCATACAACAGATTCTGAGAACATGTTGTCTTGGCATAGGCGGAGCGATGAGGTGCACGCCCACTAGGACACTGGAGACTATTCTATGTATCCGACCCACTGACATACATATTAAGTGTGAGGTTTTGGAAGACTTTGCAGAAATACATTTTCCAGATGCTGTTGTTGTATACGGAGACGTCAGCCCTTGCCGATTAAGGAAACCATCAGGTAAATCCGGTACGTACAATCGGCTGCCATGGGATTGATATTTTCCAGATCGGCCGCTGTGGACACGGATATGAATAAAACAAGTTCGTCCTCATCAATCATTGAAGGCAAGATGGAACCATGACATCTAAAGGATTAGATTACAAATTGTTGTTCTATATATTGCAAAGGAAGGCATAGCGGATCGTGCTTGGGCGGCCTAGTAATAATAAAATCAAGCAAACATTCATTCATCAAATTCACACTTGAATACTACGAAGTGTTGGCTTCTCTTGCAAAAATTAATTAAAATTTTCGACCAGACAAAAGAAAACTGACAAATGAATTGAAATTCAATTAAGTTGCAAAAAAAAATTAGTATGAATTTTTATCTACATTCACACACTTTGTGAATGATATATGAAAAAGAAAATACAAAACATTGACTCCATGAATTGATGCTATTCAGCCATATAGCCCACCTAAAACAATGTAAGCTGATTTAGTTTAATTTAAACAAGTAAAAGCGTGCTAGTTCGGCCCGCCGAATCTTATATACCCTCCACCATGGATCGCATTTGTCGAGTTCTTTTCCTTCTTAGGCAAAAAAAAAGTTAAAGAAAAGATTTGCTCTGCTCGGCTCAAGAAGTCAAGATCTCAAATCGGTTTATATGGCAGCTATATCAGGTTATGAACCAATTTGAGCCTTATTTGGCACATTTGTTGAATGTCATAATTAAATACGTCATGCAAAATTTCAGCGAAATCGGATTGGAATTGCGCCCTCTAGAGGCTCAAGAAGTCAAGACCCAAGATCGGTTATATGCCAGCTATATCAGGTTATGGACCGATTTGAACCATACTTGGCACAGTTGTTGGATATCATAACGAAACACGTAGTGCAAAATTTCATTCCAATCGGATGAGAATTACGCCCTCTAGAGGCTCAAGAAGTCAAGACCGAAGATCGGTTAATATGGCAGTTATATCAAAATATGGACCGATATGGCCCATTTACAATCCCAACCGACCTACACTAATAAGAAGTATTTGTGCAAAATTTCAATCCGCTAGCTTTACTCCTTCGATAGACAGACGGAAGGACGGATAGACGGACGGACGGACAGACGGACGGACGGACAGACGGACGGACGGACAGAAGGACGGACGGACAGACGGACGGACAGACGGACGGACGGACAGACGGACGGACGGACGAACGGACAGACGGACGGACGGACAGACGGACGGACATGTTTGGATCGACTAAAAATGTCACGACGATCAAGAATATATATACTTTATGGGGTCTTAGACGAATATTTCGAGTAGTTACAAACTGAATGGCGAATTTAGTATACCTCTATCCTATGGTGGAGGGTATAAAAATCGTTGAATACATTATTTGGTCTATAAAAAGAGCACACAACAATTTAATATGAATAATTGAATATGAAACAATAAGATTGATTGATTTTGACACAGTGGAAACACACAAAAATCAAAAGAGTTCAAAGGCTTCAAGCTTTACAAAGCAGGTCAATTCCGTGGCAGAAGTTCAATTTGAAACAAGAGAAAAAATTGGATTTGATTCTTTTGATTGGCGGGTTTGTCCTTAACCATTTTCTAAATTCTTTTAATGTTCAATTTTGTTTTTTTTTTCAACTTTTCCGTCTTTCAATTCCCACTGTGGCTACCCTTTAACTATTTCACACATTGCTCTTATTGGAAATCACTTTCCTTTATTACATGGAGACGTTATCATTTTAAATAGCCATCGAAATTGAATCATCGGCATTGTTTGGCGATTTTGTTTGATTTTTTTATATTGTATTCTCCTCCAACCCAATGATGTCTGATGACTTCATGTGTTGTACATGTATTTTGAAGGGTAAAGTTGATGACGAGTTTTTCTTAGATTTAAGGCAAGTCATGTTTGGTCATTTAAACTGAGTAAATGATGTAGGGAGTTGCATATTAGCCTTTATGGGTATGAACGCCTGTCGATAATGCTTTACAATGATGAGATGATTATTTTCTTTATTTATTTTCTTCTTGGTAACAAATTAGCATTGTATAAATCTTGGTGTGGAAAAGAGAAAGTTTTTCTTGATTATAAATTAAAAGTTTAAGCTCAATGATAAGGGGCCTCCTTTTTATAGCTGAGTCCGAACGGCGTGCCGCGGAGTGACTCCTCTTTGGAGACAAGTTTTACATGGCACAGTACCTCACAAATGTTGCCAGCATTAGGAGGGGAAAACCATGCTAACCTCTGCGCTACGGTGGCCTCCCCATGGGAAAAGTCGTTGTACAAAATGTCTGCCAGATCTGATGAGCATTGCACCCTGTAGAGGCTCACGAAGTCAAGATCCCAGATCGGTTTATATGGCAGCTATATGAGGTTATGTGCTGATATGCGCCACACTAAGCACATTTGTTGGAAGTGATACCAAAACACAATGTGCAAAATTTCAGCCAAACTGGACAAGAATTGCGCCCTCTAAACGCTGAAGAAGTCAAGACCCCTGTTTGTATGGCAGCTATATGAGGTTATGTACTGATTTGCGCCATACTAAGCACAGTTGTTGGAAGTCATAATAAAACATTTCATGCAAAATTTCAGCCAAGTCTGATGAGCATTGCGCTCCCTAGCGGCTCAAGAAGTCAATATCTAAGATCGGTTTATATGGCAGCTATACCAGGTTATGAAACGATTTAAACCATACTTAGCACAGTTATTGGAAGTGATACCAAAACACAATATGCAAAATTTCAGCCAAACCGGATAGGAATTGCGCCCTCAAAACGCTGAAGAAGTCAAGACCCTTGATCTGTTTGTATGGCAGCTATATTAGGTTATTGACGATTTGAACCATACTTAGTACAGTTGTTGGAAGTTATACCAAAACACCACTTGCAAAATTTCAGTCAAATCGGACGAGAATTGCGCCCTCTAGCGGCTTAAGAAGTCAATACCCATGATCGGTTTACATGGCAGCTATATCAAAACATGGACCGATTTGGCCCATTTACGATCCCAACTGACCTTCACTAATAAGAAGTATTTGTGTAAAATTTCAAGCGGCTTGCTTTACTCCTTCGAAAGTTAGCGTGCTTTCGATAGAAAGACGGCTAGACGGAGGGTCGGACGGACATGGCTAGATCGACTTAAAATGTCATGACGATCAAGAATATATATACTTTATGGGGTCTTAGACGAATATATAGAAATTAGTATACCACATCCTATGGTGGAGGGTATGAAAAGAAGATAGGACTCCTCAAGACGTTTTTTTTTTAACAAAAAAATACATTGTTACAAAAATTTTTTGTATACATTTCTACTTTTTTCCCCTCTTTATTAAATCTCTCCGTGTTATGTTCTTCTCTTTCCAGATTATGGCCTAGAACCCGAATGGACTAATCATCACATATCACACTTCATCCATTGCCACGCACACAACGTTAGCAGCACTCAAGATGTCCTCCTCAATATGTACACATTTCTCCCAGAATGCCTGGAAGAAAGATCTATGCTCGAATTGTTTCAAATCCAAAGATGAACACAAACAGGCAGCAGCTGCTTTGGCTGCATCACGCTCCAAGTATACATCAATCTCTACGAGCTTAAGTGCCAGTTTAAGTTCCAAATCCACAGCCAGCAGTCATAGCAATGATACAAAATCAGATTATCCCAATAAAAATAAGAAGCCAGCAAAAAGTATAATCAAAAGAGTGGCGACATCGGCAACGACATTGTCCTCAACGACATCGTCATCGAAGACTTCGAGCAAACATAAATCCCACAAAGTCAGTTTTCCCAAAAATCTCTCCGAGGTTATAGGCTATGGTGGGGAATGGTCTGATGATTCAGATGATGATCATGATTTCATGAATTTGGCCAATGATAAGGATGATGACAAGGCCTTGGGCACAGATGATGAGGAATCGCTGGAGTTGAAGCGCATCACTCGAGCCAATACCGATTTCAATATGAACAATGGCAACTTGTTGGGTGATCCCCAGGAGAACATAAAGAAGACATTTGCCGCTCTTAAGCTGGGAGCTCCCCAGGTGGACAAGGAGGGCAAGAAACAGACCTTGCAAATCAATGTTTTGCCATTTGGGGCAGGCAGTGATGCCAAGGAGACTACACAGAGTAGCAAAACCCAGATAGCAACAACTTCTAGTTCAAATACAAGCAAGAGCTCTGTCAAAGCCAAGTTTGAAAGTAAAACCGAGACAAAAAGTGTGGTAAGAAAAACAACCACTACAGCCATAAGCAGCACCAGCACTACAACTTCGGCAAGCAGCTCTTCAAAGTTGATCACTGACCCTATGCCTTCGCTGGAAAGTGATGGCAAAAACAGTCCCCCCATAGAAAGAGCCATGGAGAAATCTTTGTTGGATGAAATTTCCGAGACTCTGGAAAAGAATCAAACAGCAGAAAAATTGGCCACCGAACAGAAATCTAGTGGTGGAAACTCCGGGAATACCACTACAACATCTTCCTCCACCTCCGCCTCCTCAACAGGGGCAAGCAACAAAATCAAATTCGAAATTGGCAGTTTGGCCGAATCGCTGGAGAACAAAACCTTTCTCGACCTTAAGAAGCCAATCGTGCGTCACACGCCTATCACAAAGGATCAAATCAAACCCAAAGTGAATGTCTTCAATAAGTACTGTGACTCGGACAGTAACTGCTCCGACACAGAGAATGGAGTCTCAGCCTATTATGATGTGGTGGAGACTTCCACAACCTATGAAAATTTACCCGATGGAAAATATGAAGCCAAGGAGGTGAAAAAATCTTCGGTAACCAGCTCCTCAAAGGTGGTAGACCAAACTGATACATCCTCCAGTATCTTCTCCACTTCCCAGTATATCACCGATATGCTATTGTCCTCCAAGACTAGGGCTGCCTCCTACAATCTGCATGAGGGCAATTTTATGACCAGTAAAATAACCTCAGATGGCCTTATTGTGACCAAATGCAGCTCCGACGATGCCTTGGACTCTACGGGCAGCAGCTTTGATGGCAGCAGTGATGAGGAGACCTCCTACAACATGATACGCAGTGAATCCGATTCTGGCATAGGCATAAGCATAGGCCATGACTACAAGAATATACATGTCTCAGAAAAAGAAAGGGATCGTCTGAGAATAGAAAAGAAACTGAGTGCCAGTACCAATAACTCTGACTATGAGGATATACAAGTCAATGACCAAAGGCCTTCGTTGCCTTTGAAGGAAGCCAAAAAGGCTGATAAGCCCTCCTTCAGCTTGGAAAAGTCCCGTGAGTTGCATGGAGAACCTGATGGCAGTGCCGATCCCGATGGCAGTTTGGAGAATCAAGATAATCAGGAATTACCTGCCTTGCCCAAGTCACCGCCGCCTTCGACAAAAGTCATAGATGCACGTCCTTCGTTTTTGCATGGCCTGCAGAAGCAACATCCTCCCATACTCCTCAAGAAACCAGATTTGCCGGTCAAACCGTTGGTTTCACCTTCCTCCAGTCCCATGAAATCATTTTTGAATAAGAGAAGCCCAGCTGGTGCGGCAGCTACTGCCGATCAACAGCAGGTTATATCGCAGCTGCAAATGATTATGTCCAAGACTTTGGATACCCAAACCGATTGCGATGCCGTAAAGGACGAGTCAAAGCTGAAGAAAGGCAAGGCTCCAAATCCTCCTCCCTCGGCTTCTGGTGGAATAGAACAGAAATCCAGTGCACCTCCTACACCTGAGCGAGACTATAGCCTAGAGGAAGAATTCTCCCAGGAGCAGCGAAAAGAAACCTATGCTCAGCCCCTTAAAAAACAGGAGGAGACTCCCAAACCTTCACCACCCTCTCCACAGGAAAGTAAGGCAGCCTCAAACTCAGCAACGGAATCGGGCAATGCTTCTCCCGCCGCTTCCATGTATACGCGCAAAATAGGCGCCATGACCAGTGCCGGCACAGTGGGCAAAAATTCTGCTGCTGCAGCTGCCATTCGAGAGAAAGATAAACGCGATAGAGCTGTCATAAATCCCAAATTCCGCAGCCTTAACACCTTTGCCACACAACGCAGTAATGCCATTAAAAATCTACAACTGCAGAATGCCACCTCCTCAATTAGTTTCAATCAGTCCATGACACCTGAGGCCAAGCCACGCAATCCCAAAAGTCTTTCGGCTTCTGAGGAAAATCTCAATGCTGAGGCTGCTGCCTCCAAAATGGTAACCCCTTCCATGTCCATAACCAATATAGCAGCAGCCTCGCAGTCAAGCGATAAAAAATCCTCCACCTCTTCTTCGCCCTCTGCCAAAACGAAAACCAAATTCTCCATTAAGAAATTCCTACGCATGGGCGCCAGCAAGACAACGGAGAATTTAAGCAAACCCAGCAAGGAGAGCATTTATTCGGAAATTTGCACTGGCGAAGATATGGGTGTCTCCGGCAAGCCCCGCTTAGTCATTATTCATCCCATAGACATCAATACCACTGCTGTTGAGGTGGTCAAGGATATAACCAAGACCAATGATGCGGTGGCAACCCAGACAGTGGCTGTGGTCACGGCCAAGCCGCCAGCACCACCGTTACGCTCCCTGGACACGCAACGTAATCATGAAATGAATAAACCGGCACGTCCACCACCGCCAAAAAGTGCTGAATTACGCAGGAAGCAACAGATTGCATTGACCACAAGTTCGGCCTCATCATCTACAGCGACAGCAACGGCAGCAACTTCAGCCGGCACCACAGGAGGCAGCAGTGTAACTTCCTCGCCCAAAACTTCAACGTCATCATCATCGTCTTCAGCAGCCGGTAACAACATCCGCATAATCGGGGAGCAACAAAGCGGCTCGATAAAAAGCAAATCGGACAATGTTTATGCCAATTTAGGTAAGTACACGAACTTAAACGTTGCCACAGCAATCGTAAATATTTAACTTGCGTTTGGGGTTCCAATGTCCGGCAGACAGAGTGGTAGCTGTTTGAGAGGGGAAGATGTAGAAATAAAATGCAAAAAGGCGATTTTTGAGGCAGTTTTTTTAGAATTCTCTTAGTATAGCAGCCAACTGTGTACGAAGTGGCCACATTACATTGCAGAGTTGCCACAGTTTTCATTTTTGAGGCAACTATTTACAATCAAAAATACAATACCTGGGCTGATGCGTAACACGGTGAAAAAAAACTGACTGGAGAACTAACTGAACGAACTAGTTCAGTGAGCTATAGTCAGCGGTCACTTTCATGCGGGCTATTACTTCACTGATATTTAAGGCGGTAAAAGAGGTCAGTCCATTTTACAGAAGAAGTGAACTAAGTTAATGAACTAGTTCAGTGAGCTGAAGTAAGCGTAATCGGCTAACAAGACTGACAGGTGAGATAGTAAACTAACGAAACGACCTAGTTTGTGAGCTCAAGTGAGCGCTTAACTTCTCGTGATTTCATGAGGCCTTTTACCAAACAGATGAGCTGACATTTCAAAAGTTGAAAGAGACTGACGGATGAATTGTGAAGTTCTGAACTAACTGAACGAACTAGTTCACCGAGCCAAAGTGAGCGGTTGCTTTCGTAAACGATATCACCCAACTGCTGAGCAAGCTTTTAAAATGATGATAAAGTGAACTACATTAAAGAACTAGTTCAGTGAGCTGAAGTAAGCATAATATGGTGAAAGAGAGTGACCGATGAAATACTAAACTTACCCAACAAAATAGGTCGTGAGCTGAAGTGGGTAACTTCTTTCGTGCGTGCTACTACCAAACAGCTGATCTAATTTTGTAACGGCAAAAAGACTCACCAGTCAATAAGTGAACTAAGTTAGCGAACTAGTTCATTGAGTTAAAGTAAACGCAATGTCCTGAAAAAGACTGGCCGGTGAGATTCTAACTAAATGAACGACTAAACTAACGTGAGCTGGTTACTTTCGTGAGCCCTTTTACCAATTAGCTGAGCTCAAATTCCAAACGATAAAAGGGGCTGGCCGTAAATTACTGAACTAACTGATCGATTATTTTCAGTGCATTTGCTCATCACGAGCGTAATACAAAATAAAAAAAATTGACATGTAAAATACTGAATTAACTGAATGAAGTAGTTCACCGAGCCGAAGTGAGTGGCCGCTGAGCTGACATTTAAATCGGTGAACTTCCTTAACGAACTAATTCAGTCAGCTGAATGAAGCGTAATATGGTGAAAAAGACTGACCGGTGAAAAAGTGAACTAAGTTAACGAACTAGTTCTTGAGCTGAAGTGCGCATTTACCAAACAAATGAGCTATTTTTACCAAACAGCTGAGCTAGCTTTTGAAACGGCAAAATGACTTACCGGTGAAAAAATGAACTAAGTTAGCGAAATAGTTGAGTGAGCTAAAGTAAACGTTATGCACTGAAAAATACTGACCGTTGAAGTGGGCGGCCACTTTCAAGAGCGGTATTACCAAACAAATAAGCTATTTTTACCAAACAGCTGAGCTAGCTTTTGAAACGGCAAAATGACTTACCGGTGAATAAATGAACTAAGTTATCGAACTAGTTGAGTGAGCTAAAGTAAACGTTATACACTGAAAATTACTGGCCGTTGCGAAACTGAACTAACTGAATTCAGAACATTAACTCTGCGTGAGCATGATATGATGAAAGAAAACTTATCTAAGAGAACCAACTTTAGTAACTAGTTCAGTCAGCTAAAGTAAGCGTCATATAATGTAAAATACTGACTGCTGTAGTACTAAACTATCTTAACGAACTGTTGGTGACCTAAAGTGGGCGGCCACTTTCATGAGCGCTATTACCAAACAAGTGAGCTAATTTTTAAAACGACGAAAATACTGACGGGGGAAGAAGTGAACTAACTATAGGAACTAGTTCAGTGAGCTGAAATAAGCTAAATAGGTAAAATAAACTGAGTGATAAAAAAGTGGACTTACTCAACGATCTAGTTCAGTGAGCTGAAGTGAGCAGTCCCTTTGATGAGCGCTATTGCCAAACAACTGAGCCATCATTTGAAACGGTGAAAGAGACTGAACGGTGAGATACTGAAAGAACTAGTTCCGTTAACATAGTTATTCGTAACACGGTGAAAACCACTGGTCGGTGATATAATGAACTAAATTATCGAACTATTTCAGTAAGCTGAAGTAAGCGTAATATGGCGAAAAAGACTGACCAGAAAAGTAATGAACTAACTCAATGAGCTGAAGATTACGGT
The DNA here is from genome assembly GCF_963082655.1 of Stomoxys calcitrans. Lineage (NCBI taxonomy): Eukaryota > Metazoa > Arthropoda > Insecta > Diptera > Muscidae > Stomoxys > Stomoxys calcitrans. Next base: position 58,896,864 of record NC_081553.1, read on the forward strand.
TTCTTTCATATTCTCTTTTAGCAAACATCTGAGCTTAATATTTGAAACTTTGAAAGAGGCAAACAGCTGAGCTTAATATTTAAATCGTTTAAAGAGGCTGAGTTGTGAATTAGCGAACTAAGCTAACGAACTTGTTCAGTTAGCTAAATACGTTGAAAAAGACTGATAAGTAAAATGGAGAACTAACACAACGAACTAGTTCAGTGAGCTAATGAACGATGTTACCTAACAGCTGAGCTGGCATTCAAAAATGTAAACGAGTCGGACCATTGAACTTGTTGAGCGTACGAGTTCAGTGCTTTAGCTCTGCGTAAGCGTAATACGGTGAAAAAGACCGACCGGTGAAATGCTGAATGAACTAGTTCATTGTGCTAAAGTGAGCGGACGATTTCATGAACGATATTACACAACTGTGATGGCACAAACTGAACCGTAAACTACCTGAACGGACTAGATTAGTGAACTGAGATGAACTGAACTTACTTTAAAGAACGTCATTCAAAATTTGTTAAATACATTCCTATTTTCTCCTAATTTCTTCAATTCTGGTTCGAATTCGACTTAAGCTTTTTCCTCTACGTTTCTGAAATCAGCAATCGTTCAATCCATCTAGCTTTTCTGAAATTTTCTCATCTCCTGCAGCCATTGCTGTTAAAAAGATATTTGTTTTCATGTTCACCTTGCCCATCATCTTCCGGCGATCTACTCTGCAGCATATTCTCTGCCAAATTGCGTGTTTAGCACACATTATATAAAGCTGATGAGATCTTGAGTCAGAACTATTTTACCTCAACAATGACAGTCTCTGGCTGTTGTCTACGACTGATGCTGATGTTTCTGCTTTCCTCAATGGAGTAGTTAGTTGCCGGCAGCAGCAGCAGCTGGATGATGAAGAAGGTCTGGATTACCAAGACCATGAGGCCATCATCAACAAGGCCAACTTCATTCAAGTATCGTTTAAATGCAATTAATTGTAAACTTTTTTCTATGGCTGCCTTGTTTCGCTGAAACTTGATGGTCATCATTGGCATCATCACCAACATCGTTGTTGTCAACATCATCATCATCTCTATAGTCGCCATCATCAATGTTTTGATGGAAAAGTCCATTATAAGCGTAGTCCATTGCATGCTTATCAAATTGCGTAGTGCTTTGGGCTTTTTTCAGAGCTCATGAATTTTTTTTTAGCTTTTTTTTTGCTGGATTTTCCTTTTTTCCCTATTCCATTTCTGTTGGTTTGAATATTTCCTGGAAGTGAAGCATTACTCGTATAGTTCAGACACCCATAGAATTTTTGTAATATGTTGGATGTTGGTTTTTCTTTTTGTTTTTGTTTCCTTGTTTACTGCCCACAGGATGTGGAATGTTTTTGCAGGAAAGCTTGTGATTGAGATTAAATTGAATCGAATGTAATGATGTGGCTGGCATAATGGAAAATAACAGAATGTTGTATATGAAAGGGAAAAACAAACCTTGCATGACTCATGGGATTTTAAGGAATGAGTTCTAATAATAAAATCCAATTTTTATGTGAAAGTTATAAAAAAAATGCATAGGAATTTAATATAATTCAAAGGATAATAGGATATAAGCAAAAAAAAAAAACCAATTTGGCTTTTAAAAAAAAAGTATCTTGAAAAACTCTTTTTCAAAAGTTTAACTATTTTTTTACCCTATTGTATTGGGTTGCCCAAAAAGTAATTGCGGATTTTTTAAAAGAAAGTAAATGCATTTTTAATAAAACTTAGAATGGACTTTAATCAAATATACAAGCTAAAAGTAACAGCTGATAACTGACAGAAGAAAGAATGCAATTAGAGAGTCACAAGCTGTGAAAAAATTTGTCAACACCGACTATATGAAAAATTCGCAATTACTTTTTGGGCAACCCTATAATTACAATTGCCATCATTTCGCCCTCACTTGTACTGGCGATATATGTTAGGCTTTGATCCAAATAAGGCTTAACCACGAAAATAAGCCACGAACGCATTTTAAAATCCACACATATTTGGGGAATTCTCTAAAATCCACGAGTGTTTGGAGACTTTTTTAAAATCCGCGAGTATTTGAAGGCATTTATAAAATTACGCTTATTTGAGGATTTTTCTAAAATCTACGCATATTTTGAGACTTTTCCAAAATCTATACATATTTGGAGACTTTTCTAAAATGTAACTATGTTTGTTTTGAAGTTTTTTCTAAAATCTACGCATATTTGACGAATTTTCTTAAATCTGCAAATATTTGGAGACTTTTCTAAAATCCGCGCATATTTGGAGACTTTTCTAAAATCTACGCATATTTGGAGACTTTTATGAAACCCACGTGAATTTGAAGACTTTTTTAAAATCTACGCGTATTTGGAAACTTTTTTAAAATCTGCCCGTTTTTGGAGACTTTTTAAAACAAACGCATAATTGAAGACTTTTCTAAAACTTGTGCATATTTGGAGACTTTTCTAAAATGTGCGCATATTTGAAGACTTTTCTACATATTTTAGGTTTTTCCTAAAATCTACACATATTTGGAGACTTTTTTAAAATACAGGCGTTTTTTGAGTTTTTTCTAAAATCCACGCATATTTGGAGATTTTCTTAAATCTGCGCATATTGGAAGACTTTTCTAAAATCGACGTGTATTTGGAAACTTTTCTAAAATCAACGGATATTTGGAGATTTCTCTCAAATCCCCACGTATTTGAAGTTTTTTCTATAATCTACGTATATTTGGAAACTTTTCTAAAATCTACGCATGTTTGGAAACTTTTTCGAAGACTTTTCTAAAATCTATGCATATTTGGAGACTTTTCCAAAACCCACATGTATTTGGAGACTTTTCTAAAATCGGTGCGTATTTGGAAACTTTTCTAAATACATATTTGGAGACTTTTCTGAAATCTAAGCATGTTTGGAGACTTTTACAAAATGCACGTGTGTTTGGAGATTTTTCTAAAATCAACGCGTATTTGGAAACTTTTTCAAAATCCACGTACATCTGGAGACATATTTCAAATCCAAGCCTATTTTTAAAATTCAAATTTATTTTAAAAATAAAAAAAATTTTAATCCACTCAAATTTTGTGAAGTTTTTAAAATCCAAGCACTTTTAGAGAAATATTAGAAATCAACACATATGTGGAGACATATTTGAGAACCCCTTATATTTTTAAAACAACTCTGTTTTGGCAATTTTTAAGAACTCCTCATATTTGGAGAAATTAAAAAAAATCCTTGTTTTTTATAGAGATTTTTTTAAACTGAACCGTTTTGGAGATATTTAGGCATATTTGCAGACGTTTTATAAATTCATGCATATTTGGAGACATTTCAAAAATCCATGCATATTTGGAGACATTTCAAAAACCCATGCATATTTGAAGACATATTTAAGTTGAAGCATTTTTGGAGATATATTTAAAATCAAAGCATTTTTGGAAACATTTTTAAAAACCCAAGTGTTCATGGAGACCGTTTTGGAATCCACTCGTATTTGGAGACTTCTTTAAAACACACTCTTATATAAAGAAATATTATAAATGCCACAATATTTGTAGACATTTTTGAGACCATTCCGTTTTGGAGACATTTTTCAAAAGACTGTATGGAAAAATCCGTGTATTTGGGGACATTTTTAAGTTCCCCTATATTTGAAGAAAATTAAAATTTAAAAGTGCAATTAAGTTAAAACTGCAATTTCGGCGACATTTTTAAAAACCACGCTGTTTTAAAGACATTTTTAATACCATTGTATGCTTGAAAATACTTTTAAAATCCACATATATGTGGAGACATTTAAAAACTACTCATGTATTTAAAGACATTTTTACAGTTCCCCGTTATTTGTTTCCTTTAAAAAAAAACTGTGTTGTTTTGGAGGCATGTTTTAAAACTACGCTGTTTTCGACTTAATTTTATAATCACCGCATACATGACGATATTATTTAAAACGCAAATACATGTGGAGCTATTTTAAACCACTCATATTTGGAGACAATTATACAATCCATGCACATTTTGCCCATGAACATTCCACTAAGGATCAGGGGCGAAATCCATGTCTATTTAGAGATATTGTTAAATTTCATATATACAATATTTGGAGTAATTTTACAAATCGATATCTGTTTGGAGACATTTTTAAAATATAACCATATTTGCAGAAAATTTTGAAATCCATGCATATTTGGAGACTTACATAAAATCAGCCTATATTTGGAGAAATTTTTAAAATGCGTGACATTTGGAGACATATCTAAAACCCATACTTTTTGGAGACATTTTAGAATTTCCCACATATTTGGAGACTTAATAAGAATCCCCCTTATTCGGAGATATTTTTAATATGCCCGATATTTGGAGACATTTTGAAAATCCACGCTTATTTCGCGAAATTTTTGATAACATGCAGTTTATAAAACCACATAAATTTTGAAACATTTTTAAAATCTAAGTTTATTTTGAGACATTTTAAAAATGTTTATTAAAATTTTAAATCAACGCTTGTTTGGAGAAATTTTTAAAATTAACGACTATTCGGCGAAATTTTAAAATTCAAGCATATTTGAAGACATTTCGGAATATTGGAGACTTTTTCAAATTCAAAGCATATAGACATTTCTAATATGTACTTAAACTTGGGAAATTTTTAAAACGCATAAATTTATATTATTCTAAAATCCACTTGTATTTAGAAAAAAGATAAAAAATCCTAAACATTTATGAAATCCAGGAATATTTGGAGACATTTATAAAAGCCAAGCATATTTAGAGACTTTTTTGAAAATCCACGCATATTTAAACACATTTTTAAAATCCGCGCATATTTGGAAAAATTTTTAAAGTCGACACATATTTGGAGACATTTTTAAAATTGACTCATATTTGTAAACTTCTAAAATTCACGCATATTTGTAGAACTTGAAAAAAATCTCCATAAATTTGTGGACATTTTTTTTAAATCCATGCATTTTTGGAGACATTTTAAATCTCCACATATTTGTAGACATTTTTTTTTAAATCCATCCCTATATGGAGACGTTTTTAAGCTCCAAACCTATTTGGAGACTTTTTACATTCTTTGTAGACATTTTTTTAAATCCAAGCTTATTTGGAGACATTTTAAATCCCCACACATTTGTGGATTTTTTTTTCTAATCCATGCATATTTGGAGTCATTTTTAAACTCCAAATCTTTTTGGAGACTTTTTAAATTCTTCTAATATTTGGTAACGTTTACAAAATCCTAAAAATCTACGGGAATCTTAGGCACTTTCTATTTGAAAACATTTCTTAATGACAATTTATATGCATGTTTGGAGACTTTTATATTTCTACATGCTATGTACATGTGGAGTCTTTTCCAAAATCCATATTAAAGGCATATTCCAAAGACTTTTTTGAGAAACATTGCTTACTTAAAAACATTTCTGTGTTTTCTAATTTCTGTCTTTTTAACAAATATTCTGAAAGGCAAAATTTAAATTCTAACAATTTGCTTCGCATACTTTATTTATTTAGGTTCTCATGAATTTTAAGTGGCTTTCAACTTCTTACCAAATGGTAGCTTTTATCATTATTGCCTTTGATGTATAAATGTGGGATAAATGTGTTCTTGGGAACCCCATTACAGCCACACCTGTACAAAATAAATGTTCCCTACAATTGAAACTCTCTTTTTGGACTGCAAAAATACCAAAAAGCTAAAATGATTAATAGCCGGAACAAATTCCTAATACAAATCCAATATCGTCATTTGCCATCAAACTTCAATACCAAAAGACTATTACGCTTAAGAACTCATTAATCTTAATTAAGTCTCCACTTCAGCTTAGGTACCATATTATCAAAGTGTTTTGTTTTTTTTTTCTCTTCTAAAACATTACAATCTGCAAACAGTGAACATTTGTCTTACGATAATACCTATAAAAATTCCAATAATCTCAAAGAAATTTAATGGTCACCACGAAGAACAAACCTGTCCCTCGTAGCAGCTGAAATGGAAATTCTTAAATTTAAATAACAGCAACAGCATTTCTTCAAGAAAAAATACTCAAACATAACCGTAAAATGTAGTCATACCAAAAAAGTAAGAACTTCTAACCCAAATCACGTTTTATGCGCCAAATGATACTGTGGGAGGGGGTAGGGGGAGAGAGAAATACAACACCATCTACGACCTTCAAGAATATGTGTAGAGTTGTGCGTCGGGTGGCGGCTTACCCATTAACCTCAATAAATGAATGATTATGGAAGAAAAACCCAAAGTACGTTGCTACGTTATGTGCGTAACCTAACATGGCATTAACCCACACCATTGCCATCACAAAACCCGAACCTCAAGCTCTCCCTCTCTCTCCCTCCAACAATCCAGGTAAATTAAATAGACATCAACTGGATGATGAAATGAGAGGTATGGAAAGACGAACGGACGGACGGACGCATGGCTGGCATATATCACAAAACCCCAATAAAAACTTGGACTTTGGTCCAATGGCAGTCAATGTACCCATATTAATTGGTGATGTTGTTGGTCATCTCTAGAACATAACCATTGCAGGCTTTTAGGTGATGATTATGGATAAACCTCATTACCACTATCATCATGATGATCATCATCGTCATAATCATTGACAGCATCCTCAACACGTTTTTATGAGCCTCCGCATGAATCATGAGGAGTTAACTTTTATGCCGAAACAAAAAATATTCAGAAAAACAAATCTGCACAAAATTATTAGTCCGCAACAAGGTACATCATCGACATATAGACAACGTGGTCGTTAGCTTCTGTTTCGTTGCACAGTGGGTTTATTTTAGAAAAAAGTTTTTGGAGAACTATTCTTTTTTAAACATTTCTAGAAAATCTCTTTTGTCTTCAACATAATGAAACAACCAAAATAAAAATAGCGCAAAAAACAGATGAATGAACGAACGGCACGCCGGAAAATGTTTGCTGGGATATGCACACATAGAAACGAAGCTATTTAGCCCGGCACGGAATAGCTGTGAGCACCTCACAGCCTGGAACATTGAGGTCCGAGCTGTGTGGTGTTCGTTGCTGTCACGAAAAGCTTAGCTGCGAGGTACCGGGAGCATCCACAGGTTGCGGATGCACCATATGGAGTAGCTGCAACGGAAGTCGCGGACAATCAGCGGTATCGAGCGGAGAGTCTCAGTGAGAGGCCGGGCTGCACCGGCTCTTGCACAAATACTGAGTGCCTGTGATGCTCGATATGACAAGGTGAGTTATTAGCGCCTTAAAATAACCAATGGCCAACCTGTTCTCGCGTCGATAGGTCCTTTGGACCGGAACGAGCTTGCTCACCTACAGGAGTTTGGCGAGGATCACCACCTTCACAAAATCTGGCTACAACAACAACAACTATTTGGTAAACGAAGATTGCTGGGTAACAGGTTTGTTTTTGTGTTGCTGATGCCCCTGTTCCTTAGCGGAATGTTCATGGGCAAAATTTGCTAAATTTTTTGCGTGTTGCTGATGCTGAATGTTCTTTTTAGGTTAGAGATATTGGCGGTTGGTGGCCTACCTTTCTTACTGCACTCGACGAAAGGTACCCTAATATGATCCAATGTTCGTCTCAAAAAGACATGCTTCTATCATTGCACAGCACACTAATTAGTGAGTAGTCTTTATGGCGCCAAATTGACAGATAACGAATTTGGTTTCGAAATCGCGATCTCCATAGCCTGTCCAATGCATTTTGACTAAAACTTTTTAGAAAAGGGTTTTTGTTTTGCTTTCTATTGTTAATAGAAACAAAAAACAAACCCTGTTGGTCTCAGCTGCACAAATATTTTATTTTTATGTATTTTTTTTTCGGAGGCCACCGCAACGCAGCGGTTAGTATGTCCGCCTATGACGCTGAACGCCTGGGTTCGAATCCTGGCGAGACAATCAGAAAACAAATTTTCAGCGGTGGTTTTCCCCTCCAAATGGCAACATTTGTGAGGTACTATGGCATGTAAAACTTCTCTCCAAGGAGGTGTCGCACTGCAGCACTCCGTTTGGACTCGGCTATAAAAAGAGGCCCCTTATTATTGAGCTTAAACTTGAATCGGACTGCACTCATTGATATGTGAGAAGTTTGCCAAAATTTGTATTTTGTATATTTTTTTGATTTTATTTCAATAGAAAAATAAAAAATATCATTTATTTTTTATTTAATTTTTATTTTTTAATTTATTTTTTTATTTTGTCCAAATTTTATTTTATTTCAATAGAAAAATAAAAAATATCATTAATTTTGTGAATAATTTTTTATTTAATTTTTATTTTTTAATTTATTTTTTTATTTTGTCAAAATTTAATTTCTAAAGAATATTTTTAAAGATTTTATTTCATATTTTTTTATAGTGTTATTTTATAAAAATGTTCTCAAAACTTTGTCAAATTTTGTCAAAATTTTTTTTCTAAAGAAAAATTCTTCCAAAAATCTATTACCTTAAATTAGGTTAGGTTTAAGTGGCAGTCTGCCATCAGACTCACTTAAACGTTTTCTTCCATTGTGATACCACACGAACAGATGAAGGAAGATGCCTTCTACTTCCTACCGTTGAACCATCCAGATCGCTTTCAAAATCCCAACAACTTGCGAATGTTCACATCCGCTAAATCAGACAGGTTCTCAAAGAAATAAAAACCTAAAGTGGAACTTCTTCTGACTGCCAGTGCAGGTCACTCACACACACAGAAGGTTTTCTTCGATGTCCTTACAGCTCCTAAAAAAATCGTTGCTGGCAACCTTCAGTCTGTCAGCATGTTTTCCGATTAGACAGTGACCTGTCATGACGGACACTATGACTGAGACGTCAGTTCTTGCCAGTGACAGCAAAGCGGTAGACCTCTTTAAGTCTAGATTAGGTGAGGTGTTCTAGATTAGGTAGTGCCCTATGTCACTATGGACATACACCTAAGCCAATAATCGGCTTTTTCTGCCCTCTAAATACCAACAAGTAAAAAGTGTTAAGTTCGGCCGGGCCGAACTTTGGATACCCACCACCTCGGGTATATATGTAAACCACCTTTAGTCATAATCTCGTGAAAAATTCATAATTTAAGCCCCCCTAGCAGCTTTATCGAAATATTGTCCGATTTGGACCATTCTACACGGATATTGAGTGATATAATAAGTACAAGTCATTGTTCAATTTTGTAGAACAAAATATTGGTCTTTTTGGTAGCCATATCCAAATATAGACCGATCTGAACCATATACGACACGAATGTCGAAAAGCCTAACATAAGTCACTATGTCAAATTTCAGCGAAATCGGATTATAAATGTGCCTTTTATAGGGCCAAGACTTTAAATCGAGAGATCGGTCTATATGGGAGCTACATCCAAATCTGAACCGATCTGGGCCAAATTGAAGAGGGGTCTCGAAGGGCCTAAAACAACTCACTGTCAAAAATTTTGGCAAAATCGGACAATAAATGCCCCTTTTATGAGCCAAAAACCTTAAATCGAGCGATCGGTCTATATGGCAGCTATATCCAAATCTGGACCGATCTGGGCCAAATTGCAGAAAGTTGTCGGAGAGCCTAACACAACTCACTGCCCAAATTTCGACGAAATCGGATATCAAATGCGCCTTTTATTCGCCCAAAACCTTAAATCGAGCGATCGGTCTATATGGCAGCTATATCCAAATCTGGACCGATCTGGGCCAAATTGCAGAAAGTTGTCGGAGAGCCTAACACAACTCACTGTCCCAAATTTCGGCGAAATCGGATAATAAATGCGCCTTTTATTCGCCCAAAACCTTAAATCGAGAGATCGATCTATATGGCAGCTATATCCAAATCTGGACCGATTTGGGCCAAATTGCAGAAAGTTGTCGGAGAGCCTAACGCAACTCATTGTCCCAAATTTCGACGACATCGGACAATAAATGGGCCTTTTATGGGCCCAAAACCTTAAATCAAGAGATAGGTCTATATGGCAGCTATATCCAAATCTGGACCGATCTGGGCCGAATTGTAGAAGGATGTCGAAGGGCCTAACACAACTCACTGTCCCAAATTGCAGCAAAATCGGATAACAAATGTGGCTCTTATGGGCCTAAGATCCTAAATCGGAGGATCGGTCTATATGACAGCTATATCCAAATCTGGACCGATCTGGATCAAATTGAAGAAGGATGTCCAAGGGCCTAACACAACTCACTGTCCCAAAGCCCCCATATAGACCGATCCTCCGATTGGCCCAGATCGGTCCAGATTTCGATTTAGCTGCCATATAGACCGATCTCTCGATTTAAGGTCTTAGGCACATAAAATGCGCATTTATTGTCCAATTTCGCCAAAATTTGGGGCAGTGAGTTGTGTTAGGCTCTTCGACGTCCTTCTTCAATTTGACCCAGATCGGTGCAGATTTGAATATAGCTGCCATATAGACCGATCTCTCGATTTAAGGTTTTGGGCCCTTAAAAGGCGCATTTATTGTCCGATTTCGCCGAGATTTGGGACAGTTTTCGACATCCGTGTCGCATATGGTTCAGATCGGTTTATTTTTAGTTATAGCTTCTAAAAAGACCAATATTGTGTTATACACAATTGAACAATGACTTGTACCGATTAGTATTTGGTCCAAATCAGAACATATTCCGATAAAACTGCTATGGGACATAAGGTATGCAATTTATACCGGATTTTGATGAAAGGTGGTTTACATATACACCCGAGGTGTGGATATCCAAAGTTCGACCCGGCCCAGCTTAACGCCTTTTTACTTGTTATATATAAGAATTTTGTCGAATTCCAACCACTGTCCATGTTTATATTGCAAATAGTTTTCATTGCCTATCAGGCTGCCTCATTTGTTGGCTTCATCTCTCTTTCTCCCTCTCTGGTGATGGTGATGACCATGTTGATGTTGATTAATAAGAAGCCCACCAAAATGGACAGCCACGCATTTTAATCAAGTTAACGGTATTCAGTGATACCACAAATAAGAAAGTCCACTATGGGCCGAGAAAAACGAATGAAAAAAAAAACCATACAACCACCATTTGGCCAAACTCAAGCCGGTGAGGCAACATTCATTCTATAAACCATACGAAGTAACAACAACAGTGACTAGGTTGGAATAACCACGGTGACAAAAGTCAAGCCGTGGCCAGTGTGGAGTCAGAATATACAAAACCTGACTACCAACAACAATATGGCAAAGCAGAATAAGCCAAGAAGCTCATGAATTTCAAAAAACATGCTTGAGTTGGTTGGTTGCTTGGTTTTTTTTTTTTTTTTGGCCCAAGATTAAAGTGGGTTAAGTGCAGCAGCATTGCTTTGCGCAGGCAGCCAAGAAGAAAAACGTTAAACTTGAAGAGATTATGGCTCAAAACAAAAACTATGTATTTAAGCACGCTGGAATATAGGGGGAGAAGGTAAAAAATGAATGAAAAAAAAAACCAAAGAACCACTCTACTGCTGCATGGTGTGTTCTGTTCTCTTCACTTTTTAAGAGAGGTAGGTCATGCGGAGAGGGGTTTTACACTAAGGTGTCAATATGCAATGTCCGATTTTTTTTTTCGAAAACCTGTTTACCTTTTTCTTTAAGATAGCCATTCTCTTCTTATGCTTCTTATCTGCTGACTACTGGATAAGACCTCTTCTTACTCCTGCTTCGCTTGCATGTTGGAAGATTTACTCCAACTCAATTGCTCATATGGTACATCCATGGGGGAGGGGTGATTTCGGAGGATTTTATATGATAAAGTTCCATAAAGAACATGTTTATGTTCGATTGGTATCAGGCTTATTATGATACATAACTCTGCGTTAGGGGTATTCCGGATTTTATGCAATATTTTAGTATCGAAAAAGTTTATAAAGTTAATACATGCATACAAGGCAGCAGGAGACGATAGGTTGCTAAGAGAATTATTTAATATCAGAACGACACGCTGATGAGGTGTATGCATCATGCATGGACATCTACTCAATCTGGCTATTAAAACTCTTAACTGACGATTGGATACTCAGTATACTAGGTTCCGAATGCAAGAAAGGAGAGAAGAGAGTATATGCCAACTTCAGAAGATATAGAAAGTCACCTACCCATACAGTACAAAATATTTTCATCCGTATGGAGTGAAAAATTAAAATGAAAAGTGAATGCGACAGTTATATTTTAGAACTGGTAAATTCATCATAAATGCCAAATTCTTCAACATCAGCCTCATTTGCGCCCATGCCCTGGCGGAAGACAAGGACGAACAGATCACTTTTATTTTCCACAAGTGCCTGGAAAGAGAATATGACCACTGTCCCGCCACTGATATTAAAATCGTTCTGAGAGATTTTAATGCCCAAATAGGAAAGGAAAACATCTTTGGCCCAACAGTCGGAAAGGTGGGGACATAATATCCCATGAACCATCTAAGGGCCGTGGTATGGAAAACAATAACGATTTTCTAAGTAGCATAGAATTCCTAACTAAAATTTCCTTTTTCGAGGTTAGTATTTAGAACGAACGAGGTTAGTATTCGAACTTAACCTGCTTGTGGACAAAAAAATAATCTGTGCAAAGTTTTAGCTCAATATCTCTATTTTTAAAAACAGTAGCGTGATTTCAACAGACAGACGAACAGACGGATGGACATGGCTAGATCGTCTTAGATTTTTACACTGATCAAGAATATATATACTCTATAGGGTCAAAAATGGATATTTCGATGTGTTGCAAACGGAGTGACAAAATGAATATACCCCTCCTTCGGTGGTGGGTATAAAAATTATATTATTTTTCCATCCAGACCAAACTACACATAATGTAAAATGTTAAGAAAATCGGTTAAGCTATCTTCGTTCATATTTTTTCAAAGTTATGAATAGCCTTGTCTTATCTAAGCAATTACCATATTCAAATCTCATTCATATATTATAAATATTTTGGAATATTATCGATATCCTTTAACATCCATGTTAAATTTTATAAATTTCCATGTCCTAACTCTGCCTTATTCATGAATTATCCATATCTTTCCGTATTTTAAATATCAGCCATTTATTCCCTTTAAAGGCAAATGCTCAGTGAATACCCCTAATGACTGTACACTTTAAAATCCGACTTGTTTCACACACACACACATACACACACAACCACCAATTAAAAACTAATACACAACAACAACAAACCTGTAACACACCTCACAATCGCCAAGCATGTTGCCGGACCAACATACCTGTTAGCACTTGTAACAATTCCCAATGATTTGGGTCTTCCAATGTTCTGGCTATGGCAGCGGCTATGACTATTTATTATTATTATTTATTATTATTTATTAATAGATTGAATTCAAATTACAATTCAAGAATAGTATTTCATAAAGTTCTTAAATACAATCTATGTTAGGCTTAGCAAAAATGCTGTTAGCCGTAATACAATGCTTATCACTAAATTGTTGTTTGTTTCTATATGTTTCTTGCTTTTTCTTTTTTCATTTTGGTTATTAAAAACTGAATTCATTAATAATTAATTTTCTATACTTAGTAAAATTTTCTATGTATTTATATAGTGATGAGTTATTCGTGCCATTTAATATATTTAATACTTCGGACTCATTAAGGGAATATTTTCCGAAATAACTTTTTCTAAATTCTCTGTATAGTGGGCAGGCGCCAATAAAGTGAAGTGTATTTTCATCTTGATCTGTATTACACATAGAACAAGTGCCATGGGTGTTACTTCTGAATGATCTCGAGTTAAGGTCGAGTAAACCACCTCTAGCTTTAATGATTAAGCTAGTAGCTCGTGAAGATAAGTCAGCAGTATGAAATGGAATTATATTATACTCAAGCACAGAATAAAGATCGTGGAACTGTGAATTTCTTGCATCTGATTCAAATTCACGTTGTTCTTGAATTCTCAGTAATTCTACTATTTTGTCTGAATACATGCATATCGGATTTGTAGCATTAGCAGGAATATATTGTAGGGTTTGGCAAATATTTGACCATTCTTTTGCCCATAATGCATTCAATTCTATGATTTTCTCCGCCAGCAAGCGGGGCAAGCGGTGAGAGCTAAGTCGCAATATTCTATTAATGTAGTTAAAATGGATTCTAAGAGTGTTACAAAACATAGAAGAAAATCCAGTTTCTAGATACAACATGTAATTTGGTGTATTATTAGGCAAATAAAGCATTTTCTTAGTAAAAAAGCGAAAGAGCTTCTCTACATCATCAAACCTTGTGTAACCCCAAACCTGTGCAGCGTAAAACATTATAGATCTGGAACATGCATCGAATATCTTCATCTTATTAGTTTTAGCAATACTAGGGTGACTTATATACTTCGACCATGTGCTATTTATGGCCAGTTTGGAATCCGCAAGCTTCTTCTGTAAGTGTTTTCTAAATGACAAATTGTAAGTTATTTCAACGCCCAGGTATGTGTAACTATTAACAATTTCAATATTCTGATTTCCAAAGCACCACCTTAAATTCGAAGAGATTCTAGAACCTCTACGAAAAACAAGAATTTTCGATTTAGAAAGGTTTACTTTCAAGCTCCACAACAAACAGTACCTCTCAAGTTCATAAATCATCTCTTGTAAGCCCAATGGAGAGTCAGATAATAGCACAATGTCATCGGCGTATAATAAGACTTTGACCGTAGTGTCCGCTACTCTTACACCACCAGGCAATATATAGGGAAGGTCATTCACGTATAACGAAAAGAGTACAGGACTGAGAATACAGCCCTGTTTCACACCAGATTCAACAGGAAAGTATTCAGAGAACGTACTTCCATCCCATACTCTACTTTCTGTGCCATCATACAGCATTCTTAATATAGTTACAAGTTTCGTAGATAGACCCTGACTAGATAGTTTATAAAAAAGGCTGTTTCTGGGAATCAAATCAAATGCAGAAGAGAAATCGACAAAAAACGCATATGTAATTTTGCCTTGTAGCTGGTTCAAAGAAACAATATTCACGAGGTTAAATATATTATCTATAGTAGAATACCCTCTTCTAAATCCAGCCTGAAATTCATTTAAAACATCGTGTCTCGTCAGCCAAAATGTTATACGGTTTAGCAGAACAGAGTTAAAAATTTTTCCGATAGTATCCAGAAGTGACAAACCTCTATAATTTGACGCCAAGTTTATATCACCTTTCTTAAATAGAGGTATCAATATTGACTTCTTGAAGGAAGTAGGAACATTTTCATGGAGGAATATCTTATTAAATACTACAAGTATTTCTTGCAGAAAACGGCGAGGAGCAAATTTATAAAATTCGTAAGGTATACCATCGTTCCCGGGGGCCTTATTCGATTTAAGTCCTTTTAAAACGGAGAGTAGCTCACAAAATTCAAAAGGGGAGTCTAAAAGTGGGTCTACATGAAACGGTATACACCAGCTGATAATTTTGGAATTATCTTCGTTAACTAGTAAAGAGTTAAAGTGTGCTAAGAAATCATCTGCGTCTAGATTTCCTCTACCCTTAACATTACGTTTATTCAGAGAATTTGCCAGATTCCACCAATCCTTGCTGCAGGAAACAGTATCTAGTTCTCTGAGGTTGCCATTGAAATATTGCAGTTTCTTCTCGTTACACATTCTATGAAACTTAGATCTGGATGAATAATAACGCCTTCTGTTGATAACAGTGTGTGACTTTCTGTATATCTTTAAATTTTTATGCATATTGGATCTTAAACGAAAGCACGTCCAATCGAACCACTTCTGCTTAGGCTCAAAAAATGTTCTATTGGTCTTCTTTACCTGAGCCCGCCTAATTTTATTTTTAATGTTCTCAACCAAATCCTCTGACGATAAAAAGACGCAATCATTTACTGGCTCTGCAAGTAAACTTAAGTTGTGATTGTATTGAGATCTATGCCTTTCATCCCAGTGTAGCTTCTGTATAGGCTGTTGAGTAGTTTCTGTCGAACTTTTCGGAATCTTAATATCTAAGCATAAGGGCATGTGATCAGAAAAGGGTTCAGTGGCCACCTTGAACTTGTCAATATATGACAGAAAACTCGCCGAACTTATACAGTAATCTATGACAGAACTACCCATTGCACCACAAAAAGTAAACTCCCCATCTATATCCTCTAAAGTTCTGCCATTTATGATAATACCGCCTATGTCATCAACAATACGTAGGAGATTCCTTCCCTGGGTATTAACGTTTCTGTCTTTGGAGCGTCTAGAATAGCTAATGTGGGGACAATCTTTAACAATGTTGTAATCTAGAACCTGTTCTTCGCCTATTCTTGCATTCATATCACCCATTATACAAAAATTCGTTGGGTTAAGGTCTTCCAAAAAAGAACCAAACCTTTCTACATCCACCTTCCAACGCGTACAGTTCAAATACGTAGGTATAAAATAAAATATATTTCCATCTAGACTAGCTGACAGCATTGTGTACTGAGAATCAGAGACGATAAAATTTAATTTGTATTTCTTTTTAATTTCTTTTTTGAAGCCGAAAAGACATCCACCACTGGCACGCCCAAATCTATTCACTTTAGTTGCGTCCTGCCACTGCAAATAGTAGTTTTGTAAATAAGACGAGAGATACGTTTGTTTATTGGGTAATACATGTGTTTCAAAGAGAAAGAAAATATCAAAATTATTAAGGTAGGTTATAAAATTTCCATAATTTAAAGAACTTTCGAGATTTGAAACATTATATGATAACAAATGGCACGAATCAAATTGCTATTGCGATGATGGGGGAACATTAAGGGTAACATTTTCAGCATTGTTGCAATAAACCTCAATGGGACTACCGTTATCAACAAGAATGTTGCTCAGAAAATCACTTAAAGTTGGAGCTAGTATTTTTCCGCGGCTATGACTATGGCTATGGCTCTCTCTTAGTATCTCTCGTTGGGAATATGGGTCAAAATGTCAATTAGATTTGTGGCACTTGTTCATCAAATCCACTTGAAAAGCCAAAACATAAACTCAAAAGGTTCTTAGACTGTGTGTTTTACTTTGCCCCGACAGGCATCGGCATAGGGTGGGGATTGTTGGATAATCATGACCAAGTTGTTGAGATGTATAATCCTGTTTGAAATAACAGCAGAAAAGGGCCAAAGAACAAAAAACAAACCATCATCATCAGCATGAGATCAACTGAGTGCTGGGTGAAGTGAAAAAAGTCAAGTGATGTATGCAATGGAAATGGAATTACAGGAGGGTGTCTGTCTGTAGATCTGTCTTCTGGGCAGCTACTGTTGATAGAGTCATAAATCACTGCCTTCTATTTGGACAGTGTGTAACTGTTGTCAGCGGGTAGTTATGTTGAGGTTGGAAAAAACGGGTACATTTCCCTTCAGCCTTTCAGCATGAAGTTTTCGTTTGGATACTCTGCGGTTTGTGCAGACTTTGGAGATTAATTGAAAAAATGTTTTATGTGAAATATGACCAAAAAGTAAGCTTGGTATAGAGATGACCCCAGAGCGATTAGAGGAGATATCAATTTCCGTTTAAGGACACTGGCAATTTGTGGGCATAAAGAAAAAGACTCCTAATCCCCAAAACACGGACAAAACTTTATTTTTTTTTTTCTTACAAACAATTTCTTAACTTTACTAGAAATTCTATTGACCCATTCTTCTTTCTTGCAGGTGAAATCCGTTCATCGATAGCACCTCGTAAACCGGAACGTACGGCCAGTATGCGTGAGCGTGAGGCACAATTGGAATTGGCACGCAAACGTCATATTGGAGGGGGAGCCCAACACCAGGGCAACAGTAATGGCAAGGAAAACGTTGATACTATCTCGATTTGCTCGTCAAATGGGGACATGGTATCTGCGGACCAACAACAACAGCATTCCACAAATCCCAATGGTTCTAACACGACAACAACATCAACATCAACAAGCACAACTACTAATGCATCTAAAAATCTTGGTAACATCATTAAAACTGCTCTAGCTGGCCAACTAAGTGGCTCTGGTGGTGGCGGTAGTCGCCTTGAAGGCAAACCACCAACTGGCAGTCGCACCAGCACCTTTGAACGCAAAAAGAATGAGGCCAAACCAACCATTTCGAATAAATTGGAAATATTTGAAAATGGAGGAAATGGAGGCCAGAACAACTCCGACACATGCTCCATTGCCAGTGATGGTCGCACCAATAGCCTTAAGGACAGTGTGCGCAAGATCAATAGCACCATTGATAATTATCTCAAGGACAAAAGGGACTATGAGAACATGTATGAATTGGTGAAGAGTCCAGCCTCACCTCCACCACCCCCTGCAAGGTCAGCGGATTTGCAAGCCACCCAAAGACTAATGCAGGCCAGGCGAAGGGAATTGGATACCATATCGGTGGCCAGTTATACGAGAAGTGAATATGGACCTGTTAGGAATTTTGGACTCAATACTAGTTTGGGTAAAAATTTACAAGAAATTTCATATCTAAGGAATTTATAATTTTTTTTCCATTTCAGCAAACATTCCTCGCATGATTTCGGCCTCTTACTGTGGCAGTGAAATGGGTGATTTGGACATTTATTCTCCCTACAGTTATTATGGCAGCGAAGCTGGTGGTGATCTTACCAGCGACATTAATGACAGTGTTTGGGGTTCACCTTCGGTATGTTGCTCGCTCATTGTCCCCTTTATGATTGTTGTGATTTTTTCTTCTTTTACTTTTTTAGGGCATGAAGAATCGTGTCAAGGCTACAAATCGTTTGCGCATGCGCAAAGGCCGCAGTGTTGTCCATAAAACCATTGAGGATAATTATTCTGCTGTGGTAGGCGCCAATCATGAGGCATTGGCTCAAGTTCTAGAACAGGTGAGTGGAAGAACAAAACAAAAAACAACTAAAGGAAGGAAGTCACAGTGGCGCAGAGTTAATCGTGGAGAAAAACAAAAAAATCTTTGAGAGGTGGTTGTTTGTATTAGTATTAGTATTAGTATTAGTATTAGTATTAGTATTAGTATTAGTATTAGTATTAGTATTAGTATTAGTATTAGTATTAGTATTAGTATTAGTATTAGTATTAGTATTAGTATTAGTATTAGTATTAGTATTAGTATTAGTATTAGTATTAGTATTAGTATTAGTATTAGTATTAGTATTAGTATTAGTATTAGTATTAGTATTAGTATTAGTATTAGTATTAGTATTAGTATTAGTATTAGTATTAGTATTAGTATTAGTATTAGTATTAGTATTAGTATTAGTATTAGTATTAGTATTAGTATTAGTATTAGTATTAGTATTAGTATTAGTATTAGTATTAGTATTAGTATTAGTATTAGTATTAGTATTAGTATTAGTATTAGTATTAGTATTAGTATTAGTATTAGTATTAGTATTAGTATTAGTATTAGTATTAGTATTAGTATTAGTATTAGTATTAGTATTAGTATTAGTATTAGTATTAGTATTAGTATTAGTATTAGTATTAGTATTAGTATTAGTATTAGTATTAGTATTAGTATTAGTATTAGTATTAGTATTAGTATTAGTATTAGTATTAGTATTAGTATTAGTATTAGTATTAGTATTAGTATTAGTATTAGTATTAGTATTAGTATTAGTATTAGTATTAGTATTAGTATTAGTATTAGTATAAGTATTAGTATTAGTATTAGTATTAGTATTAGTATTAGTATTAGTATTAGTATTAGTATTAGTATTAGTATTAGTATTAGTATTAGTATTAGTATTAGTATTAGTATTAGTATTAGTATTAGTATTAGTATTAGTATTAGTATTAGTATTAGTATTAGTATTAGTATTAGTATTAGTATTAGTATTAGTATTAGTATTAGTATTAGTATTAGTATTAGTATTAGTATTAGTATTAGTATTAGTATTAGTATTAGTATTAGTATTAGTATTAGTATTAGTATTAGTATTAGTATTAGTATTAGTATTAGTATTAGTATTAGTATTAGTATTAGTATTAGTATTAGTATTAGTATTAGTATTAGTATTAGTATTAGTATTAGTATTAGTATTAGTATTAGTATTAGTATTAGTATTAGTATTAGTATTAGTATTAGTATTAGTATTAGTATTAGTATTAGTATTAGTATTAGTATTAGTATTAGTATTAGTATTAGTATTAGTATTAGTATTAGTATTAGTATTAGTATTAGTATTAGTATTAGTATTAGTATTAGTATTAGTATTAGTATTAGTATAAGTATTAGTATTAGTATTAGTATTAGTATTAGTATTAGTATTAGTATTAGTATTAGTATTAGTATTAGTATTAGTATTAGTATTAGTATTAGTATTAGTATTAGTATTAGTATTAGTATTAGTATTAGTATTAGTATTAGTATTAGTATTAGTATTAGTATTAGTATTAGTATTAGTATTAGTATTAGTATTAGTATTAGTATTAGTATTAGTATTAGTATTAGTATTAGTATTAGTATTAGTATTAGTATTAGTATTAGTATTAGTATTAGTATTAGTATTAGTATTAGTATTAGTATTAGTATTAGTATTAGTATTAGTATTAGTATTAGTATTAGTATTAGTATTAGTATTAGTATTAGTATTAGTATTAGTATTAGTATTAGTATTAGTATTAGTATTAGTATTAGTATTAGTATTAGTATTAGTATTAGTATTAGTATTAGTATTAGTATTAGTATTAGTATTAGTATTAGTATTAGTATTAGTATTAGTATTAGTATTAGTCTGTTGGACGCGAAAGCCGGACAATGACAAAGGAAATGCTCCAACGTCTCATCATCTTCCCCACATGCCCTACACATGGTATTACTTGCCGCACCGATTTTACATAAGTGAGCTCGTAGTCCTATGTGTCCCGTTATGATACCAATAGATATACTGACCTCCTTCTTGCTTCCTTCCAGTAATAGCCTTGTCTTCTCACGATCTGGATCCCCCCATAGGATTTTCGCCGTCTTACCGACTGTTTCGCTGTTCCACAATGTTGCATGCGCATTCGTCGCCCACTCCCTTAACTCGGACTGCGTCAACCCGAAATACTTCGGGTTAACCAATTTTATTGACGGCAGTCCTCTGGTCTTCACCGCCAAATCGTCTGCCCCTTCATTTTCCGTTACTCCGTTATAGCCCGGCACCCAAACGATGCAGATTTTGCCATCCTCAGAGAAGGTGTTAATCTCCTTACACTGCCAGATTGTTCGTGACCTTACCGTCCTGGTTGTTATTGCCCTTATAGCAATTTTACTGTCATCAAAAGATGTATGATCCCCTTGAATCTCACCATGTTCGCTCTGTGTTGCACCTCGCGGTGTAGAATCTGGCCCTCTCCATTGCGTGGAGGTCTATCGAAACCATTCCAGGTATTACAAGGATTGCGGGCTCCGTCACTGTCCTGTAGGATGATATCACCCTAAGAGACCGCCGTTCTCTGTACCGAGAGCAGGAATTTTGCTCGGCAAGCTGTCTGCAGTGTCTGGCACCATTATCGCTCCCATGGCGAGTCCCGGATTTGCTATGCATAGGTCAGCTTTGTATTCAGTCGGATCCCTGGATATTTACCCGATCTCTTTGTTTTCACCCGTATGTCGTCTATGCGCATATCCATTTCAAAAGGGAGTTTTATTCGCATTAGAAGTAGCAACTCCGTGTATTTGCATTGCAAGTAACAACCCGTTAGAATCAAGCCAGTTCTTTGCTGCTAGCATCACCAGTCAAACTACGACTGCACCTCGCCGCGATGTTGTCTGGCATCTCTCTCGCAGCAATCCATCATAACTGGCATACCAGAGATCCGGTTCAAAAACTGCGATGTTGAAAGCCATGTCGTTCCATCTACTTCAATGATAGCGTGCAGGAATCGCGACTCTAAAAGCTTGCCGGTCTCTTCAAGTATACAGAGAGAGATGGGGATGGGGTGGATCTTCTTTGCCTTTACTTATGAGCATGAGCTTTGTTTCTGCAAGATCCCGATGACGTCCCAGAACCGCTCGTTCCGGTCCAAAAGACCGATCGCCGCGGGAACAGGTTGCCATTGGTTTTTTAAAGACGCCAATAACTCGCCTTATCATATCGAGCATCATAGACACTCAGTATTTGTGCAAGAGCCGATACCGCCCGGCCTCTCACTTAGACTCTCCGCTCGATACTGCTAATTGTCCGCGACTGCCTTTGCAGCTACTCCGTATGGAGCATTCCAATATCCGCAACCTGTGGACGCGCCCGGTAGCTCGCAGCTAAGCTTCTCGTGACAGCAGTGAACACCACACAGATCGTACCTCAATGTCCCATCCTGTGTGGCTATCCGGTGCCGGGAATTTAAGCCTTTTTTTAATCTAGTAAAATAATTTTTCAATCTTTTGCTATAAAAAAAAAGTGACAAATTATTTGCTCTTTGTAACGAATTCTCCTTCGATCTATTATCAAGTGCAAACGGCCCTTAAACACAATATGATGCCCTCCTATTATACGTAATTTTATGGTGCATACTATTAGGCTCTTATTTTATGCTTGCTGCTCAGCTTGCCATACTCAAATTGTCTTTTTATTTCTTTTTGCAGCTTCAACAAACCCCCATCATACCACCAGCTCTAAGGCCCCTCGCCAATGCCATCAATTTACGTTTCGAAGATTTCACCATACTCGAAGGTGCTCAGGCATTTGTAGTGGGCAAAAAAGCATTCCATGCTGCCCTCTGGACAACAGCACCAGTTACCTTAGCATTATCGGCTGATTGCAATCAATTGGCAGGCATTGGAGGAGAACTCAGCCAGCTGTCGGGTGGCGTTTCGGGTGCTCTCAATCCCATAACCGAATTTTGTGATATAGTGCCCAGTTTTAATTTGCCATTGATGCCCACAACTGAGGTGACATTGCTACAAGCTACCATCTCGGTATTGCCACGTTTACAATTGGATACATTGCAATCGATTGGGGCTATACTTAAGGGCAAATCACATGTCTTGGATAAGAGCAATTTCAATTTCCGTGGTTCCATACCCAATTTGACCATATTGAAAGATACCTCTTCGATGGCTGGTTTGGGAAGTGTAAGCGCTGGTCTGCGCAATGGTTTGTCAGTGCAAAATCTTACCACCTTAAGTGAGGAAACTGCAGGAACAGGAGATATGAGTCTGAAGCTGGCTGAACAACAAGATCAACAACAACAACAGGTTACTTCTGCAGTCACTACCAATGGCATACCAGCCTTTGATGATGTCATGACTCGAGAGGTGGCCTTCATAATGCTGCAACTCATCAATGGCATGAAACATTTACAAGTCAAGGCTGTGGAGGAAATGCCTCTCAGCTTATCGAATGTGGTGCTATCCAAGGAATATGACAACAAGGATGCTCAGGCGCGTCTGTGTGTATTGCAGGGGTAAGTTGGGGGAGTAAAAATTTTAAGAGGGGGTTTTGTAAGAAAAAATTTACCCAAATATTTAAAACATTGGATTTTTTTAAGAACTTTTTTATTTAGGGTAGGATATTTGTCTCCTGAAGGAGGTGGTCCACAGGAGACAGCCCGTCGTAGTTCGAAAGGGGGCATTCTGACAGATCTGAATATTATTCCACTGCGTGTCAAAAAGCTGACAAGACCACTCTGCATAACTCACCACAGGCCGGCCAATTGCTTTGTACGTGATCAACAAGGTTTCTTTGTCGGCATCCCAAGTGCTGCCGGCAAGTGACTTGAGGACCTTGTGTCTACTTTTGACTTTATCGGAAATTGGTGTGGCTTGTGGGTAAAAGTGTAGGAGCTGTCAAATGTAACGCCAAGTATTTTGGGACACTTGATGGACGGAATCATTTCTCCATCGACCATTACAGTCAGCCCGGCATTCACCTCACGCGTATTTGTAGTGAACTTTGTGGCTGAAGATTTGGTGGCAGATATCTTCAGATTTCTTCCAGCGAAATATGAGGCAAGCTCGTTGAGGTAGACGTTTAACCTATCGCAGATGTTATCAATGGGTTGGGGGCCTGTTGCCATGATCGTACAATCGTTCGCATATGATACGATCTCTATGCCGGGTGGTGGAATAGAGAAAAGGTAGAGGTTTAACATTGCCGGAGATATCACCACACCTTGGGGAACTCCCTGTTTCACTCTTTGATGCTTCGACTTCTTATCCCTAAATTCCCCAAATGGCTGGCGACCACACAGATAATTCGTCACCCAGCATTTCAGGCCTGGCTGGAGGGACGTGTTGGCGATGTCCTCAAATCGTTTGGCATGGCTGACCGTGTCGAATGCCTTCCAGTGCCACGAGGACCGTCCTATCACATGACCTGGGCTGATTGAAGCCACGGTAAATGTGTGAGGTAATGCAAAGCAGTTGTTGTGCTATGCAGTCCACGGAATCCATGTTGATGCTGCTGCGAATGGGAATGGAAATTCTTCAAAGAGGCTCAGGAGTAGTAGTCCCTCAAGTGATTTGGTTACTGGTGAGAGAAGATAGATTGTTCTGTACGACTCCTTCTTGCTCGGATATTTTACAGGAATCAGTAGCGGTATCATTCTTCCAGACTTTCACTCTTCCCAACCGGCACGGGATAGCTGCCAGCACCACACAGGTTGGAACATTGAGGTCCGATCTGTGTAGTGTTTATTGCTGTTACGAGAAGCTTAGCTGCGAGCTACCGGGCTCGTCCACAGGTTGCGGATAGTGGCATTCTCCATACGGAGTAGCTGCAACGGCAGTCGCGAACAATCACTGGTGTCGAGCGGAGAGTCTCAGTGAGAGGCGGGGCAGCACCGACTCTTGCACAAATCCTGAGTACCTATGACGCTCAATGTGACAAGGCGAGTTATTGGCGCCCTTAAATAACCTATAACCCTATACCTGCGGCGATCGGTCGTTTTGGCCCGGAAAGAGCTTGCTCTAATAGATGAAGAGCTAAATGAGGATCGCCAACTCCACATGAAAATATGGCTACAACAACAACACTCTTCCCATCTTCCAGACATCGGGTACTATAAAAGTGTTCAAAGACCAGTTTAGGGCGGTTCCCAATTCTTCAGCATCAGTGTAGAGATTCCGTTGGGGCCCAACACCTTGGATGATTTGGCGCTAAGGATGATATTCGTAACTTTGCCCAAGGTAAATAGTGATGGCGACGCATGGCTCTCCTGCTAGCCCTGTCACTTTCGGGATGCACAATAAATTGACGGTTGAACAACCTGAAGAATCTCTTCCGATCAGTCATAGGTACGTCGGCAAAAGTAACCGAGGTCCTGTCATCCCGTCTACCGGGGTTTGAAATGACTTAACAGTAGATCACAGCTTGCCTAAACCAGTCCCTAAGTGACATTGCTACATTTCCAGATTCAGCTCGCCGATTCTGGGGTCCGTACAACGAATCCCATCAAGCTTGTCTGCGTGTACCACTACCTGCGCCGGGAAATTAGTTCGCACTTGGAGTATTCGACTGGCTGGTATAAAGCGATTGGCTGCTGCGTTAATGATGTCTCGGAATTTCCCCTCGGCAGCTAGTACATTCAAGCGGTGGTGCCAGTTCACTGAAGCGATTGGTGTACTCTCTGAAGCCGACCCAATCGGACTTCTTCTGATTGATAAACTTCCGGTGTTCAGAGGTTATGAAGTCGGTTGGTCGGTCGATGGTGAGAATTATGGGAAGGTGGTCTGATCTGAGAATTATGGGGTGACGTCTTGCCAGCATACGTCACTCAGGAGATCAGGGGATGCAATGGAAATGTCTGGCGAGCTGCTGCATCTCCTCGTAATCCTAGTGGGGGCATCCTCAATCACCGTGCAAAACATGAAGCTTTCAATCTGGTCTGCTAAAGCTATGCCCCGTTGGTCGTTACATAGGGGAGAACGCCATGAAACATGATGCGCATTAAATTCTCCTACAGCCGGACGATTATCGCCAGACAGTAGCCCACATTGGTTGGGCTTGTAATCTGGGTCACAACCTCCCCATATTGTCATGATCTTGACGACCTATTTCAAGGTGTGCTTGGGGCTGGGGCGGCTCCCTGTTACTTGGACCCAATTTTTAATATGAAATTCGTGCTCTACTCTTGAATACCTTTAATTCGACTCCCATATTGTCCTGATCGGTACACTTTTATTTTTGGGTAGTACTTTTGGGATAAGGGAAGGGTCCGCCCCCCTTCCGTTATCAAAAAATTTTATAGCCTATGTTTCCTTCCAGACGAACCTACACAATCTGTGAAATTTTCAAGAAAATCAATTTAGCCGTTTTTGAGTCTACAAACATACAAGCAAACACAAATTTTGTCGAAATTTTATTTTTTAAAAATTTGTCAAAAGTCTATATTTATAGAAATTTTATCAAAATTAAATTTTTAAAGAAAATTTTGTGGAAATTTTATTTTTTTAAAATTTGTCAAAACTATACTTTATAAAATATTTATAAAATTTTATTTTTTAAGAAATTTTTTTCAAAATTTAATTTTTAAAGAAAAATTTTTCAAAATTTAATTTTTAAAGATTTTTTTTTCAAAATTTTATTTTATTGATTATATTTTTAAAATTTTATTTTTTAAGAAAAATTTTTCAAAATGTTATTTTTATAGATTTTTTTTTTAATTTATTTCTATAGACATTTTGTTTCTTTAGAAATTCTTATTAAATTTTTTTGTTTTCCTTTCCTCCTAGCAATCACCATGACGAGGACGAGCCCATGGGGACGCTTTGCAAATGCGCTCACATAGCCCTGACCGAAATGTTGCCCTCAACCAAAATGACACCCATTTTGGCAGACATCCTACAACAGGATCGCTCTGAATCGTTGTCAAAATCGAAATCTGTTTTGGAATTCATTCTCTGGGGACCATCAGATGTTCAATTGACGGGCTCCACCAAGGAACGTGAGACGGCATTACAACGTTGGTTGGACCTGGAGCGAGCTACCGTACTGCATGGCCTAGTGCGCACGCGTGTTGAGTTGACCGTCTACGACGAATGCCATTTGATGTTTTTGGTACGCTCCACAGCGAAAATAATGAATGATGCGGCTAAAATCATAGCCAATTATCAGGAGCATCAGCAGCAGCAGCAAATGAAAAATAATCAACTAACCAAGGATTAAGAATCCATGATAATTAGTTTTATTTTTAGTTTAATACACATCGAATATAGAATTTTTTTTGAAAAGAAAAAAGAAAAATTTTAACTCCCTACCATGTTACTACACGACTCACAGAGTTACAATCAAAAAAAATTGATTAGCTTACTTACCTTACTTCAGCCCTCTGTGTCTCTCTCTTCCCACACCCGGGAGGAAGTAAGCGTGTGCCAAATTTTCATCAATAACGAAATCTTGCTCAACTTTTAAAGAAAATTTTTATTTTCAAACTTCTTGAAGGAAAATAATTTAAAAAATTTTTTGTTATACATATTTGCGTTTCAATTTATGTAGTTTTTTTGTTACAATTTAAGTAAAAAAAAGTGAAAATGAAAAAAAAAATCTTCAAAAAATGCAGAGTATAAAAATTTAATTTCTTTGAATTTTCATTGACTCTCTTATAAATGATAAATAATAATAATTATTATTTTTTTATACTTAAAACGTATGCTCTTATTATTATTATTATGATTTCATTGTGTATATTTATGAATATTAATGTTAATTTTTTCTTTTCATTGCAAATGATGTCTAATTTTTATTTTTTTTTAATTCGTATTATACAAAGAGATGATTATTTAAACTTCTACGTGTTTCTTATTATTTTTTTTATTATTGGTGTTTGCGAACAAATTTATGAAATATCAAATATCCATATCGAATCGAATTATTCAAATACAAGCATACATACACATATACATACATATGCATATATGCCAGCTGCATACAAAAAATAATTATACATATATATATTTTGTAATAAAAAAAACAAATATTTATATCATTACATATTTAATTAACTTTGTTGCTTTTAGTTGCTGGGTTGCTACGGAGGTTAGTATTAAAAAAATAATTTTGTAAAATTTCACACATTATTTTTTTTTTTGGCAATTTTTAGCAAAGGCTAACCCCTATGAAAATTTTAAATTTTTGATGCAAAAAAAAAAAAAGTTTCGAGTTGGCTATACAGTATTAAAGATAATAGCAAAAAATTCGGTTAAGTGCAACTCCTATGTTTTTTCCTCAAAGACCAAGCTGAAAAACCCATGATTCATATGCGAAAAATGCAAGAAAAATCGAAGTGAGTTTGAAATTGCTGCAACTTCCTTAGTTTTGCGAACTTGAAAATTCTGAGGACAACGTTGGATTTGTGAAGAAAATCTCTTTCCATAATGGTGCTGGACAAAGCTAATACTATTTTCTTGAAAACCTTAAAGTATTGCTTCAAAATCGCACAACTAATATCCAAATATTCGAAAAAAAAACAAACTTGAATTTGCAATGGCTGTAACTTTCATAGTTGTGCGAACTTCACAATTTTTCATTCCGTTGGATTTTTGAGGAAAATCTCTTTCCCTAACGGTGCTGCATGAAGCAATACTGTAAAGTTTTCTATGAAAAATATCGCAAAAACCGATTTTAAATGGGCGCAAAAATTCAAAGTCGTTTTTAAGGTCAAAAACGCTGTAACTCCTAAATTTTGTTGAATTTCGAAAAATTTTAAGCATTCCGCAGTTCGAAATTCGAAGAGGAATCGTAAAATAAACAGAATTGCTTAAATTTTCACATTTTATTTTTTTGTAATTTTTTTAGCAAAGGCTAACCCCTTATGAAATTTTTCAATTTTTGATGGGAACAAATTTTTCGAGTTGAGTATACAGTTGTGAAGTTTGTGGCGAATAAATGCGGTATTGTACAATCCCGGCATTTTTCTTCAAAAAACAAGCTCAAAATCGCATAATTGATATCCAAAAAAAACGCATCAAAATCAACGTTAGTTTCAAAGTGCTGTAACTTCCTTAGTTTTGCGAACTTCAAAATTCTGAGGACAGCGTTGGATTCGTGAAGAAAATCTCTTTCTATAATGAAGATAGATGAGGCAATACTCTTTTCTATTTCTTTGCAAACTTTAGGGTATTGGTTGAAAATCGCATGATGGATATCCAAAAATTTCAAAAAAAAAACAGCATGAGTTTGCAATTGCTGTAACTTCCTTAGTTTTGTGAACTTTAAACACCGTTGGATTTGTATGGAAAATCTCTTTCCCTAACGGTGCTGCATGAGGCAATACTATAAAGTTTTCTATGAAAAATATCGCAAAAACCAAATTTAAATGGGCGCAAAAATTCAAAGTCGTTTTCAACGTTAAGAACGCTGTAACTTCTTAAATTTTTTGAATTTCGAAAATTTTAAAGCTTTCCGCAGTTTGAAATTCGAAGAGGAATCGTACAATAAACAGAATTACTTAAATTTTCAAATTTTATTTTTTTGCAATTTTTTTAGCAAACCCCTTATGAAAATTTTAAATTTTTGATGCAAAAAAAATTTTCGAGTTGAGTATACAGTATTAAAGATAATTGCAAACAAATTGGAATAAGTGCAGCTCCTATGTTTTTTCTTCAAAGAACAAGCTCAAAAACGCATAATCCATATCCGAAAATGCACAAAAATCGAAGTGAGTTTGAAATTGCTGCAACATCCTTAGTTTGGGAAACTTCAAAATTCTGAGCACACTGTTGGATTTGTGAAGAAAATCTCCTTCCGTAATAATGCTGGATGAAGCAAAACTCTTCTCTTCTTCCTTGAACACTTCAGAGTTTTGCTTCAAAATTGCACAATTGATATCCAAAAAATTCGAAAAAAACCAACTTGAGTATTCTATTGCTGTAACTTCCTTAGTTTTATGGACTTCAAAATTTTTTAGACACCGTTGGATTTGTATGGAAAATCTCTTTCCCTAACGGTGCTGCATGAGGCAATACTATAAAGTTTTCTATGAAAAATATCGCAAAAACCGATTTTAAATGGGCGCAAAAATTCAAGGTCGTTTCCAAGTTAAAAACGCTGTAACTCCTTAATTTTGTTGAATTTCGAAAATTTTTAAGCATTCCGCAGTTCGAAATTCGAAGAGGAATCGTAAAATAAACAGAATTGCTTAAATTTTCACATTTTCTTTTTTTGCAATTTTTTTAGCAAAGGCTAACCCCTTATGAAAATTTTTAATTTTTGATGGGAAAATTTTTTTCGAGTTGAGTATACAGTTGTGAAGTTCGTGGCGAATAAATGCGGTTTGGTACAATTCCCGTCATTTTTCTTCAAAAAACAAGCTTAAAATCGCATAATAGATATCCAAAAAACGCAACAAAAACAACGTGAGTTTGAAATTGCTGTAACTTCCTTTGTTTTGCGAACTTCAAAATTCGGAGAACAGCGTTGGATTCGTGAAGAAAATCTCTTTCTATAATGATGATAGACGAGGCAATACTCTTTTCTATTTCTTTGCAAACTTTAGGGCATGGGTTCAAAATCGCATGATGGATATCCAAAAATTTCAAAAAAAAAAAAACAGCATGAGTTTGCAATTGCTGTAACTTCCTTAGTTTTGTGAACTTCAAAATTTTTTAGACACCGTTGGATTTGTATGGAAAATCTCTTTCCCTAACGGTGCTGCATGAGGCAATACTATAAAGTTTTCAATGAAAAATATCGCAAAAACCAATTTTAAATGGGCGCAAAAATTCAAGGTCGTTTTCAAGTCAAAAACGCTGTAACTCCTTAATTTTGTTGAATTTCGAAAATTTTTAAGCATTCCGCAGTTCGAAATTCGAAGAGGAATCGTACAATAAACAAAATTACTTAAATTTTCAAATTTTCTTTTTTTGCAACTTTTTTAGCAAAGGCTAACCCCTTATGAAATTTTTCAATTTTTGATGGGAACAAATTTTTCGAGTTGAGTATACAGTTGTGAAGTTCGTGGCGAATAAATGCGGTTTGGTACAATTCCCGTCATTTTTCTTCAAAAAACAAGCTCAAAATCGCATAATTGATATCCAAAAAACGCAACAAAAACAACGTGAGTTTGAAATTGCTGTAGCTTTCTTAGTTTTGCGAACTTCAAAATTCTAAGGACAGCGTTAGATTCGTGAAGAAAATCTCTTTCTATAATGATGATAGACGAGGCAATACTCTTTTCTATTTCTTTGCAAACTTTAGGGCATGGGTTCAAAATCGCATGATGGATATCCAAAAATTTCAAAAAAAACGGCATGAGTTTGCAATTGCTGTAACTTCCTTAGATTTGTGAACTTCAAAATTTTTAAGACACCGTTGGATTTGTATGGAAAATCTCTTTCCCTAACGGTGCTGCATGAGGCAATACTATAAAGTTTTCTATGAAAAATATCGCAAAAACCGATTTTAAATGGGCGCAAAAATTCAAGGTCGTTTTCAAGTCAAAAACGCTGTAACTCCTTCAATTTTTTGAATTTCGAAAATTTTTAAGCATTCCGCAAAAAAAACCAACATGAGTTTGCAATTGCTGTAACTTCCTTACCTTAGTTGTGGGAACTTCAATATTTTAGATACCGTTGGATTTGTAAGGGAAATCTCTTTCTGCGATGGTGCTGGATGAAGCAATACCGCAAAGTCTTCTATGAAAAACATCGCAAAAACTAAATTTTATTGGACATGGCTCAGCTAAACACACAAATCCTCTAAGAGACGCCAAAGGCAAGAACCGAAGGCGATAACCTACTCACTCCTCGTCACATTATCCTGCACATATATTTATAACACAAGTAGCTTGTAATATAGAATTAAACCAATAAAGTCACCTTAATGTCAATCCTTAATTCAAATTAACTTGTGTTATCACTTGGGGTTTGTGGGTCCTTAAGTTGGGCGTAACTTCCTTTTATTTGCGAATTTCAAAATTCTTAGGACACCGTTGAATTTGTGACGAAAATCTCCTTGCGCAGTAGTGCCGGATGAAACAATACTGTAAAGTTTTCTATGAAAAACATGGTTTTAAATTTTTGAGTTGAATATACAGTATTAAAGATTACGGAAGAAAGTTCGTTTTACTGCAACTCCTATGTTTTTTTCTTTTTTCAATAAACAAGCTCAAAATCTCTTAATTGATATCCAAAAAATGCAAAAAAAAATCAACGTGAGTTTGAAACTGCTATAACTTCCTAAGTTTTGAGAACTTCAAAAATCTGATGGATTAGTGCTTCAAAATTGCACAATTGATATCCAAAAAATTCGAAAAATACAAACTTGAGTATTCTATTGTTGTAACTTCCTTAGTTTTATGAACTTCAACATTTTTTAGACACCGTTGGATTTGTAAGGAAAATCCCTTTACGTAATGGTACTGGATGAAGCGATACTGTAAAGTTTTCTACGAAAAACATTGCAAAAACTAAATGTAAATGGGCGCAAAAATTTAAAGTCGTTTTTAAGGTTAAAAACGCTGTAACTCCTTAATTTTGTTGAATTTCGAAAATTTTTAAGCATTCCGCAGTTCGAAATTCGAAGAGGAATCGTACAATAAACAAAATTACTTAAATTTTCAAAATTTCTTTTTTTGCAACTTTTTTAGCAAAGGCTAACCCCTTATGAAAATTTTCAATTTTTGATGGGAAAAAATTTTTTGAGTTGAGTATACAGTTGTGAAGTTCGTGGCGAATAAATGCGGTTTGGTACAATTCCCGTCATTTTTCTTCAAAAAACAAGCTCAAAATCGCATAATTGATATCCAAAAAAACGCAACAAAATCAATGTTAGTTTGAAATTGCTGTAACTTCCTTAGTTTTGCGAACTTCAAAATTCTGAGGACAACGAGGGATTCGTGAAGAAAATCTCCTTCCATAATGGTGCTGATGGATGAAACAACACTCTTCTCTTCTCCCTTGAACACTTCAGAGTTTTGCTTCAAAATCGCACAATTGATATCCAAAAAAATTCAAAAAAACCAACTTGATTTTTCATTTGCTGTAACTTCCTTAGTTTTATGAACTTAAACATTTTTTAGACACCGTTGGATTTGCAAGGAAAATCTCTTTTCGCGATGGTACTGGATGAAGCGATACTGCAAAGTTTTCTACGAAAAACTATGCAAAAACCAAATTTAAATGGGCGCAAAAATTCAAGGTCGTTTTCAAGTCAATAACGCTGTAACTCCTTCAATTTTTTGAATTTCGAAAATTTTCAAGCATTCCGCAGTTCGAAATTCGAAGAGGAATCGTAAAGTAAACGGAATTACTTGAAATTTCACATTTTATTATTTGCAATTTTTTTTAGCAAAGGCTAACCCCTTATGAAAATTTTAAATTTTTGATGCAAAAAAATTTTTCGAGTTGAGTATACAGTATTGAAGATAATGGCAAAAAATTCGGATAAGAGCAACTCCTATGTTTTTTCTTCAAAGAACAAGCTCAAAAACGCATAATCCATATCCGAAAATGCACAAAAATCGAAGTGAGTTTGAAATTGCTGCAACATCCTTAGTTTTGGAAACTTCAAAATTCTGAGCACACTGTTGGATTTATAAAGAAAATCTCTTTCCGTAATAATGCTGGATGAAGCAAAACTCTTCTCTTCTTCCTTGAACACTTCAGAGTTTTGCTTCAAAATTGCACAATTGATATCCAAAAAATTCGATAAAAACAAACTTGAGTATTCTATTGCTGTAGCTTCCTTAGTTTTATGAACTTCAACATTTTTTAGACACCGTTGGATTTGTAAGGAAAATCCCTTTACGTAATGGTACTGGATGAAGCGATACTGTAAAGTTTTCTACGAAAAACATTGCAAAAACTAAATGTAAATGGGCGCAAAAATTCAAAGTCGTTTTTAAGGTTAAAAACGCTGTAACTCCTTGATTTTTAGGAATTTTGAAAATGTTAAAGCTTTCCGCAGTTAAAAATTCGAAGAGGAATCGTGCAATAAACAGAATTACTTAAATTTTCAAATTTTATTTTTTTGCAATTTTTTTAGCAAAGGCTAACCCCTTATGAAATTTTTCAATTTTTGATGGGAAAAAATTTTTCGAGTTGAGTATACAGTTGTGAAGTTCGTGGCGAATAAATGCGGTTTGGTACAATTCCCGTAATTTTTCTTCAAAAAACAAGCTCAAAATCGCATAATTAATATCCAAAAAACGCAACAAAATCAACGTGAGTTTTAAATTCCTTTAACTTCCTTAGTTTTGCGAACTTCAAAATTCTGAGGACAGCGTTGGATTCGTGAAGAAAATCTCTTTCTATATTGATGATAGACGAGGTTATACTCTTTTCTATTTCTTTGCAATCTTTAGGGTATTGGTTCAAAATTGTATGATGGATATCCGAAAATTTCAAAAAAAAAAAACCAACATGAGTTTGCAATTGCTGTAACTTCCTTAGTTTTGTGAACTTCAAAATTTTTTAGACACCGTTGGATTTGTATGGAAAATCTCTTTCCCTAACGGTGCTGCATGAGGCAATACTATAAAGTTTTCTACGAAAAACATTGCAAAAACTAAATGTAAATGGGCGCAAAAATTCAAAGTCGTTTTTAAGGTTAAAAACGCTGTAACTCCTAAATTTTGTTGAATTTCGAAAATTTTTAAGCATTCCGCTATTCGAAATTTGAAGACGATTCGTAAAGTAAACGAAATTACTTGAAATTTCACATTTTCTTTTTTTGCATTTTTTTTAGCAAAGGCTAACCCCTTATGAAAATTTTCAATTTTTAATGGGAAAATTTTTTTCGAGTTGAGTATACAGTTGTGAGGTTCGTGGCGAATAAATGCGGTTTGGTACAATTCCCGTCATTTTTCTTCAAAAAACAAGCTCAAAAACGCATAATTGTTATCCAAAAAACGCAACAAAATCAACGTGAGTTTGAAATTGCTGTAACTTTCTTAGTTTTGCGAACTTCAAAATTCTAAGGACAGCGTTGGATTCGTGAAGAAAATCTCTTTCTATAAAGATGATAGATGAGGCAATACTCTTTTTTATTTCTTTGTAAACTTTAGGGTATTGGTTCAAAATCACATGATGGATATCCAAAAATTTCAAAAAAACAACATGAGTTTGCAATTGCTGTAACTTCCTTACCTTAGTTGTGGGAACTTCAACGTTTTTTTAGACACCGTTGGATTTGTAAAGGAAATCTCTTTCCCCGATGATGCTGGATGAAGCAATACCGCAAGGTCTTCTATGAAAAACATCGCAAAAACTAAATTTTATTGGACATCGCTCAGCTAAACACACAAATCCTCTAAGAGACGCCACTACAAACAAGCGCCCAAAGGAAAGAACCGAAGGCGATAACCTACTCACTCCTCGTCACATTATCCTACACATATCTTTATAACACAAGTAGCTTATAACATAGAATTAAACCAATAAAGTCACCTTAATGTCAATCCTTAATTCAAATTCACTTGTGTTATCACTTGGGGTTTGTGGGTCCTTAAGTTGGGTGTAAATTTCTTTTATTTGCGAATTTCAAAATTCTTAGGAGACCGTTGAATTTGTGAGGAAAATCTCCTTCCACAGTAGTGCCGGATGAAACAATACTGTAAAGTTTTCTACGAAAAACGTCGTTTTAAATTTTTGAGTTGAATATACAGTATTAAAGATTACGGAAGAAATTTCGTTTTACTGCAATATTCTTTTATAAACAAGCTCAAAATCGCTTAATTGGTATGTAAAAAATGCAAAAAAAAAAAATCAACGTGAGTTTGTAATTACTGTAACTTCCTAAGTTTTGAGATTTTTAAAAATCTGATAACGCCGATGAATTTGTGAAGAAAATCTCTTTCCGTAATGGTGCTGGATGCCTTCATCCAGTCTTTTCTATTTCCTTGAAATCTTTAGAGTAGTGCTTCAAAATCGCTTAATTGATATACAAAAAAACTCAAAAAACCAACGTTAGCTTGCAATTGAAGCAACTTCCTTACAGTTGGATTTGAGCGTAAAAATTTAAAGTCGTTTTCAGGGCCTAAAGCGCTGTAACTCCTTAATTCTTTTGAATTTCGAAGATTTTTAGACATTCCGCATTTCGAAATTCGAAGACGATTCAAAAAATAATTAGAATTAATTAAATTTGCAAATTTTATTTTTTTGCAATTTTTTTAGCAAAGGCTAACCCTTTATAAAAATTTTAAATTTTTGATGCAAAAAAAAATTTCGAGTTGAGTATACAGTATTGAAGATAATGGCAAAAAATTCGGTTAAGTGCAACTGTAATGTTTTTTTCTTCAAAGAACAAGCTGAAAACCCATGATTCATATCCGAAAAATGCAAAAAATCGAAGTGAGTTTAAATTTGCTGTAACATCTTTAGTTGCGAATTTCAATATTCTAAGGATACCATTTAATGCGTGAAGAAAATATGTTTCCTTAATGCTGCTGGATGAAGTAATACTTTTTTCAATTTTCTTGAAAACTTTAGAGTATTGCTTCAAAATCGTCTAACTGATATTCAAAAATTTAAAAAAAAACCAACGTGAGTTTGCACTTGCTGTAACTTACTCAGTTTCGCGAACTTCAGAACTTCTTTCAGACACCGTTGGATTCGTGACGAAAATCCCTTTTCGTAGAGGTGCTACATAAAGCTATACTGTAAACGTTGCTATAAAAAACATAGCAAAATCAATTTATTTTTGGCGTACAAATTCAAAGCTGTTTTCAAGGCCAACAACGCTGTAACTCCTTCATTTTTTCGAATTTAGAAGATTTTCTAGCATTCCGCATTTTGAAATTCGAAGAGGATTCGAAAAATAAACAGAATTACTTAAAGTTTCAAATTTTATATTTTTGTAAT
This sequence comes from Stomoxys calcitrans, assembly GCF_963082655.1. NCBI lineage: Eukaryota > Metazoa > Arthropoda > Insecta > Diptera > Muscidae > Stomoxys > Stomoxys calcitrans. The sequence continues at coordinate 58,933,512 of NC_081553.1, forward strand.
TTTTTCAGCAAAGGCTAACCCCTTATGAAAATTTTTAAATTTTTGATGCGAAAAAAATTTTCGAGCTGAGTATACAGTATTGAAGCTAATTGCAAACAAATTCGGTTTAGTGCAACTCCAATGTTTTTTCTTCAAGAAACAAGCTCCAACTCGCATAATCAATATCCGAAAAATGCAAAAGAAATCGAAGTGAGTTTGAAATTGCTGTAACTTCCTTGGTTTTGCGAACTTGAAAATTCTGAGGACAACGTTGGATTTGTGAAGAAAATCTCTTTCCGTAATGGAACTGGATAAAACAACACTCTTCTCTTCTTCCTTGAACACTTCAGAGTTTTGCTTCAAAATCGCACAATTAATAACCAAAAAATTCGAAAAAAACAAACTTGAGTTTTCTATTGCTGTAACTTCCTTAGTTTTATGAACTTCATAGACACCGTTGGATTTGTAAGGAAAATCGCTTTCCGCGATGGTACTGGATGAAGCGATACTGCAAAGTTTTCTACGAAAAACATTGCAAAAACCAAATTTAAATGGGCGCAAAAATCAAAGTCGTTTTCAAAGTTAAAAACGCTGTAACTTCTTAAATTTTTTGAATTTCGAAAATTTTAAAGCTTTCCGCAGTTTGAAATTCGAAGAGGAATCGTACAATAAACAGAATTACTTAAATTTTCAAATTTTATTTTTTTGCAATTTTTTTAGCAAAGGCTAACCCCTTATGAAAATTTTAAATTTTTGATGCAAAAAAATTTTCGAGTTGAGTATACAGTATTAAAGATAATTGCAAACAAATTGGAATAAGTGCAGCTCCTATGTTTTTTCTTCAAAGAACAAGCTTAAAAACGCATAATCCATATCCGAAAATGCACAAAAATCGAAGTGAGTTTGAAATTGCTGTAACTTCCTTAGTTTTGCGAACTTGAAAATTCTGAGGACAACGTTGGATTTGTGAAGAAAATCTCTTTCCGTAATGGAACTAGATGAAACAACACTCTTCTCTTCTTCCTTGAACACTTCAGAGTTTTGCTTCAAAATTGCACAATTGATATCCAAAAAATTCGAAAAAAAACCAACTTGAGTATTCTATTGCTGTAACTTCCTTAGTTTTATGAACTTCAAAATTTTTTGGACACCGTTGGATTTGTAAGGAAAATCCCTTTCCGCAATGGTACTGGATGAAGCGATACTGTAAAGTTTTCTACGAAAAACATTGCAAAAACTAAATGTAAATGGGCGCAAAAATTCAAGGTCGTTTTCAAGTCAAAAACGCTGTAACTCCTTCAATTTTTTGAATTTCGAAAATTTTTAAGCATTCCGCAGTTCGAAATTCGAAGAGGAATCGTACAATAAACAAAATTACTTAAATTTTCAAATTTTCTTTTTTTTTTGCTACTTTTTTAGCAAAGGCTAACCCCTTATGAAAATTTTCAATTTTTTGATGGGAAAATTTTTTTCGAATTGAGTATACAGTTGTGAAGTTCGTGGCGAATAAATGCGGTATTGTACAATCCCGGCATTTTTCTTCAAAAAACAAGCTCAAAATCGCATAATTGATATCCGAAAAACGCAACAAAATCAATGTTAGTTTGAAATTGCTGTAACTTCCTTAGTTTTGCGAACTTCAAAATTCTGAGGACAGCGTTGGATTCGTGAAGAAAATCTCTTTCTATAATGATGATAGACGAGGCAATAATATTTTCTATTTCTTTGCAAACTTTAGGGTATTGGTTCAAAATCGTATGATGGATATCCGAAAATTTCAAAAAAACCAACAGAATTAGCAATTGCCGTTACTTCCTTAATTTTGAGAATTTCAAAATTTTTTAGACACAGTTGGATTTGTAAGGAAACTCTCTTTCCCTATGGAGCAGGATGAAGCAATACTGCAAAAACTAAATTTTATTGGACATCGCTCAGCTAAACACACAAATCCTTTAAGAGACGCCACTACAAACAAGCGCCTAAAGGCAAGAACCGAAGACGATAACCTATTCACTCCTCGTCACATTATCCTACACATATATTTATAACACAAGTAGCTTGTAATATAGAATTAAACCAATAAAGTCACCTTAATGTCAATCCTTAATTCAAATTAACTTGTGTTATTACTTGGGGTTTGTGGGTCCTTAAGTTGGGTGTAACTTCCTTTAATTTGAGAATTTCAAAATTCTTAGGACACAGTTGAATTTGTGAGGAAATCTCCTTCCGCAGTAGTGCCGGATGAAACAATACTGTAAAGTTTTCTATGAAAAACATCGTTTTAAATTTTTGAGTTGAATATACAGTATTAAAGATTACGGAAGAAAGTTCGTTTTACTGCAACTCCTATGTTTTTTTCTTTTTTCAATAAACAAGCTCAAAATCTCTTAATTGATATCCAAAAAATGCAAAAAAAAATCAACGTGAGTTTGAAACTGCTATAACTTCCTAAGTTTTGAGAACTTCAAAAATCTGATGGATTTGTGCTTCGAAATTGCACAATTGATATCCAAAAAATTCGATAAAAACAAACTTGAGTATTCTATTGCTGTAGCTTCCTTAGTTTTATGAACTTCAACATTTTTTAGACACCGTTGGATTTGTAAGGAAAATCCCTTTACGTAATGGTACTGGATGAAGCGATACTGTAAAGTTTTCTACGAAAAACATTGCAAAAACTAAATGTAAATGGGCGCAAAAATTCAAAGTCGTTTTTAAGGTTAAAAACGCTGTAACTCCTTGATTTTTAGGAATTTTGAAAATGTTAAAGCTTTCCGCAGTTAAAAATTCGAAGAGGAATCGTGCAATAAACAGAATTACTTAAATTTTCAAATTTTATTTTTTTGCAATTTTTTTAGCAAAGGCTAACCCCTTATGAAATTTTTCAATTTTTGATGGGAAAAAATTTTTCGAGTTGAGTATACAGTTGTGAAGTTCGTGGCGAATAAATGCGGTTTGGTACAATTCCCGTAATTTTTCTTCAAAAAACAAGCTCAAAATCGCATAATTAATATCCAAAAAACGCAACAAAATCAACGTGAGTTTTAAATTCCTTTAACTTCCTTAGTTTTGCGAACTTCAAAATTCTGAGGACAGCGTTGGATTCGTGAAGAAAATCTCTTTCTATATTGATGATAGACGAGGTTATACTCTTTTCTATTTCTTTGCAATCTTTAGGGTATTGGTTCAAAATTGTATGATGGATATCCGAAAATTTCAAAAAAAAAAAACCAACATGAGTTTGCAATTGCTGTAACTTCCTTAGTTTTGTGAACTTCAAAATTTTTTAGACACCGTTGGATTTGTATGGAAAATCTCTTTCCCTAACGGTGCTGCATGAGGCAATACTATAAAGTTTTCTACGAAAAACATTGCAAAAACTAAATGTAAATGGGCGCAAAAATTCAAAGTCGTTTTTAAGGTTAAAAACGCTGTAACTCCTAAATTTTGTTGAATTTCGAAAATTTTTAAGCATTCCGCTATTCGAAATTTGAAGACGATTCGTAAAGTAAACGAAATTACTTGAAATTTCACATTTTCTTTTTTTGCATTTTTTTTAGCAAAGGCTAACCCCTTATGAAAATTTTCAATTTTTAATGGGAAAATTTTTTTCGAGTTGAGTATACAGTTGTGAGGTTCGTGGCGAATAAATGCGGTTTGGTACAATTCCCGTCATTTTTCTTCAAAAAACAAGCTCAAAAACGCATAATTGTTATCCAAAAAACGCAACAAAATCAACGTGAGTTTGAAATTGCTGTAACTTTCTTAGTTTTGCGAACTTCAAAATTCTAAGGACAGCGTTGGATTCGTGAAGAAAATCTCTTTCTATAAAGATGATAGATGAGGCAATACTCTTTTTTATTTCTTTGTAAACTTTAGGGTATTGGTTCAAAATCACATGATGGATATCCAAAAATTTCAAAAAAACAACATGAGTTTGCAATTGCTGTAACTTCCTTACCTTAGTTGTGGGAACTTCAACGTTTTTTTAGACACCGTTGGATTTGTAAAGGAAATCTCTTTCCCCGATGATGCTGGATGAAGCAATACCGCAAGGTCTTCTATGAAAAACATCGCAAAAACTAAATTTTATTGGACATCGCTCAGCTAAACACACAAATCCTCTAAGAGACGCCACTACAAACAAGCGCCCAAAGGAAAGAACCGAAGGCGATAACCTACTCACTCCTCGTCACATTATCCTACACATATCTTTATAACACAAGTAGCTTATAACATAGAATTAAACCAATAAAGTCACCTTAATGTCAATCCTTAATTCAAATTCACTTGTGTTATCACTTGGGGTTTGTGGGTCCTTAAGTTGGGTGTAAATTTCTTTTATTTGCGAATTTCAAAATTCTTAGGAGACCGTTGAATTTGTGAGGAAAATCTCCTTCCACAGTAGTGCCGGATGAAACAATACTGTAAAGTTTTCTACGAAAAACGTCGTTTTAAATTTTTGAGTTGAATATACAGTATTAAAGATTACGGAAGAAATTTCGTTTTACTGCAATATTCTTTTATAAACAAGCTCAAAATCGCTTAATTGGTATGTAAAAAATGCAAAAAAAAAAAATCAACGTGAGTTTGTAATTACTGTAACTTCCTAAGTTTTGAGATTTTTAAAAATCTGATAACGCCGATGAATTTGTGAAGAAAATCTCTTTCCGTAATGGTGCTGGATGGCTTCATCCAGTCTTTTCTATTTCCTTGAAATCTTTAGAGTAGTGCTTCAAAATCGCTTAATTGATATACAAAAAAACTCAAAAAACCAACGTTAGCTTGCAATTGAAGCAACTTCCTTACAGTTGGATTTGAGCGTAAAAATTTAAAGTCGTTTTCAGGGCCTAAAGCGCTGTAACTCCTTAATTCTTTTGAATTTCGAAGATTTTTAGACATTCCGCATTTCGAAATTCGAAGACGAAAAAATAATTAGAATTAATTAAATTTGCAAATTTTATTTTTTTGCAATTTTTTTAGCAAAGGCTAACCCTTTATAAAAATTTTAAATTTTTGATGCAAAAAAAAATTTCGAGTTGAGTATACAGTATTGAAGATAATGGCAAAAAATTCGGTTAAGTGCAACTGTAATGTTTTTTTCTTCAAAGAACAAGCTGAAAACCCATGATTCATATGCGAAAAATGCAAAAAATCGAAGTGAGTTTAAATTTGCTGTAACATCTTTAGTTGCGAATTTCAATATTCTAAGGATACCATTTAATGCGTGAAGAAAATATGTTTCCTTAATGCTGCTGGATGAAGTAATACTTTTTTCAATTTTCTTGAAAACTTTAGAGTATTGCTTCAAAATCGTCTAACTGATATTCAAAAATTTAAAAAAAAACCAACGTGAGTTTGCACTTGCTGTAACTTACTCAGTTTCGCGAACTTCAGAACTTCTTTCAGACACCGTTGGATTCGTGACGAAAATCCCTTTTCGTAGAGGTGCTACATAAAGCTATACTGTAAACGTTGCTATAAAAAACATAGCAAAATCAATTTATTTTTGGCGTACAAATTCAAAGCTGTTTTCAAGGCCAACAACGCTGTAACTCCTTCATTTTTTCGAATTTAGAAGATTTTCTAGCATTCCGCATTTTGAAATTCGAAGAGGATTCGAAAAATAAACAGAATTACTTAAAGTTTCAAATTTTATATTTTTGTAATTTTTTCAGCAAAGGCTAACCCCTTATGAAAATTTTTAAATTTTTGATGCGAAAAAAATTTTCGAGCTGAGTATACAGTATTGAAGCTAATTGCAAACAAATTCGGTTTAGTGCAACTCCAATGTTTTTTCTTCAAGAAACAAGCTCCAACTCGCATAATCAATATCCGAAAAATGCAAAAGAAATCGAAGTGAGTTTGAAATTGCTGTAACTTCCTTGGTTTTGCGAACTTGAAAATTCTGAGGACAACGTTGGATTTGTGAAGAAAATCTCTTTCCGTAATGGAACTGGATAAAACAACACTCTTCTCTTCTTCCTTGAACACTTCAGAGTTTTGCTTCAAAATCGCACAATTAATAACCAAAAAATTCGAAAAAAACAAACTTGAGTTTTCTATTGCTGTAACTTCCTTAGTTTTATGAACTTCATAGACACCGTTGGATTTGTAAGGAAAATCGCTTTCCGCGATGGTACTGGATGAAGCGATACTGCAAAGTTTTCTACGAAAAACATTGCAAAAACCAAATTTAAATGGGCGCAAAAATCAAAGTCGTTTTCAAAGTTAAAAACGCTGTAACTTCTTAAATTTTTTGAATTTCGAAAATTTTAAAGCTTTCCGCAGTTTGAAATTCGAAGAGGAATCGTACAATAAACAGAATTACTTAAATTTTCAAATTTTATTTTTTTGCAATTTTTTTAGCAAAGGCTAACCCCTTATGAAAATTTTAAATTTTTGATGCAAAAAAATTTTCGAGTTGAGTATACAGTATTAAAGATAATTGCAAACAAATTGGAATAAGTGCAGCTCCTATGTTTTTTCTTCAAAGAACAAGCTTAAAAACGCATAATCCATATCCGAAAATGCACAAAAATCGAAGTGAGTTTGAAATTGCTGTAACTTCCTTAGTTTTGCGAACTTGAAAATTCTGAGGACAACGTTGGATTTGTGAAGAAAATCTCTTTCCGTAATGGAACTAGATGAAACAACACTCTTCTCTTCTTCCTTGAACACTTCAGAGTTTTGCTTCAAAATTGCACAATTGATATCCAAAAAATTCGAAAAAAAACCAACTTGAGTATTCTATTGCTGTAACTTCCTTAGTTTTATGAACTTCAAAATTTTTTGGACACCGTTGGATTTGTAAGGAAAATCCCTTTCCGCAATGGTACTGGATGAAGCGATACTGTAAAGTTTTCTACGAAAAACATTGCAAAAACTAAATGTAAATGGGCGCAAAAATTCAAGGTCGTTTTCAAGTCAAAAACGCTGTAACTCCTTCAATTTTTTGAATTTCGAAAATTTTTAAGCATTCCGCAGTTCGAAATTCGAAGAGGAATCGTACAATAAACAAAATTACTTAAATTTTCAAATTTTCTTTTTTTTTGCTACTTTTTTAGCAAAGGCTAACCCCTTATGAAAATTTTAAATTTTTTGATGGGAAAATTTTTTTCGAATTGAGTATACAGTTGTGAAGTTCGTGGCGAATAAATGCGGTATTGTACAATCCCGGCATTTTTCTTCAAAAAACAAGCTCAAAATCGCATAATTGATATCCAAAAAAACGCAACAAAATCAATGTTAGTTTGAAATTGCTGTAACTTCCTTAGTTTTGCGAACTTCAAAATTCTGAGGACAGCGTTGGATTCGTGAAGAAAATCTCTTTCTATATTGATGATAGACGAGGTTATACTCTTTTCTATTTCTTTGCAATCTTTAGGGTATTGGTTCAAAATCGTATGATGGATATCCGAAAATTTCAAAAAAAAAAAAACCAACATGAGTTTGCAATTGCTGTAACTTCCTTAGTTTTGTGAACTTCAAAATTTTTTAGACACCGTTGGATTTGTATGGAAAATCTCTTTCCCTAACGGTGCTGCATGAGGCAATACTATAAAGTTTTCTATGAAAAATATCGCAAAAACCAAATTTAAATGGGCGTAAAAATTCAAAGTCGTTTTTAAGGTTAAAAATGCTGTAACTCCTAAATTTTGTTGAATTTCGAAAATTTTTAAGCATTCCGCAGTTCGAAATTCGAAGAGGAATCGTAAAATAAACAGAATTGCTTAAATTTTCACATTTTCTTTTTTTGTAATTATTTTAGCAAAGGCTAACCCCTTATGAAATTTTTCAATTTTTGATGGGAAAAAATTTTTCGAGTTGAGTATACAGTTGTGAAATTCGTGGCGAATAAATGCGGTTTGGTACAATTTCCGTCATTTTTCTTCAAAAAACAAGCTCAAAATCGCATAATTGATATCCGAAAAACGCAACAAAATCAACGTGAGTTTGAAATTCCTTTAACTTCCTTAGTTTTGCGAACTTCAAAATTCTGAGGACAGCGTTGGATTCGTGAAGAAAATCTCTTTCTATAATGATGATAGACGAGGCAATAATATTTTCTATTTCTTTGCAAACTTTAGGGTATTGGTTCAAAATCGTATGATGGATATCCGAAAATTTCAAAAAAACCAACAGAATTAGCAATTGCCGTTACTTCCTTAATTTTGAGAATTTCAAAATTTTTTAGACACAGTTGGATTTGTAAGGAAACTCTCTTTCCCTATGGAGCAGGATGAAGCAATACTGCAAAAACTAAATTTTATTGGACATCGCTCAGCTAAACACACAAATCCTTTAAGAGACGCCACTACAAACAAGCGCCTAAAGGCAAGAACCGAAGACGATAACCTATTCACTCCTCGTCACATTATCCTACACATATATTTATAACACAAGTAGCTTGTAATATAGAATTAAACCAATAAAGTCACCTTAATGTCAATCCTTAATTCAAATTAACTTGTGTTATTACTTGGGGTTTGTGGGTCCTTAAGTTGGGTGTAACTTCCTTTAATTTGAGAATTTCAAAATTCTTAGGACACAGTTGAATTTGTGAGGAAATCTCCTTCCGCAGTAGTGCCGGATGAAACAATACTGTAAAGTTTTCTATGAAAAACATCGTTTTAAATTTTTGAGTTGAATATACAGTATTAAAGATTACGGAAGAAAGTTCGTTTTACTGCAACTCCTATGTTTTTTTCTTTTTTCAATAAACAAGCTCAAAATCTCTTAATTGATATCCAAAAAATGCAAAAAAAAATCAACGTGAGTTTGAAACTGCTATAACTTCCTAAGTTTTGAGAACTTCAAAAATCTGATGGATTTGTGCTTCGAAATTGCACAATTGATATCCAAAAAATTCGAAAAAAAAACAAACTTAAGTATTCTATTATTGTAACTTCCTTAGTTTTATGAACTTCAACATTTTTTAGACACCGTTGGATTTGTAAGGAAAATCCCTTTACGTAATGGTACTGGATGAAGCGATACTGTAAAGTTTTCTACGAAAAACATTGCAAAAACTAAATGTAAATGGGCGCAAAAATTTAAAGTCGTTTTTAAGGTTAAAAACGCTGTAACTCCTTAATTTTGTTGAATTTCGAAAATTTTTAAGCATTCCGCAGTTCGAAATTCGAAGAGGAATCGTACAATAAACAAAATTACTTAAATTTTCAAAATTTCTTTTTTTGCAACTTTTTTAGCAAAGGCTAACCCCTTATGAAAATTTTCAATTTTTGATGGGAAAAAATTTTTTGAGTTGAGTATACAGTTGTGAAGTTCGTGGCGAATAAATGCGGTTTGGTACAATTCCCGTCATTTTTCTTCAAAAAACAAGCTCAAAATCGCATAATTGATATCCAAAAAAACGCAACAAAATCAATGTTAGTTTGAAATTGCTGTAACTTCCTTAGTTTTGCGAACTTCAAAATTCTGAGGACAGCGTTGGATTCGTGAAGAAAATCTCTTTCTATAATGATGATAGACGAGGCAATAATATTTTCTATTTCTTTGCAAACTTTAGGGTATTGGTTCAAAATCGTATGAGGGATATCCGAAAATTTCAAAAAAACCAACAGAATTAGCAATTGCCGTTACTTCCTTAATTTTGAGAATTTCAAAATTTTTTAGACACAGTTGGATTTGTAAGGAAACTCTCTTTCACTATGGCGCTGGATGAAGCAATACTGCTAAAACTAAATTTTATTGGACATCGCTCAGCTAAACACACAAATCCTCTAAGAGACGCCACTACAAACATGCGCCCAAAGGCAAGAACCGAAGGCGATAACCTACTCACTCCTCGTCACATTATCCTACACATATCTTTATAACACAAGTAGCTTATAACATAGAATTAAACCAATAAAGTCACCTTAATGTCAATCCTTAATTCAAATTAACTTGTGTTATTACTTGGGGTTTGTGGGTCCTTAAGTTGGGTGTAACTTCCTTTAATTTGAGAATTTCAAAATTCTTAGGACACAGTTGAAACTTCCTTAGTTTTGCAAACCTCAACATTTTTTAGACACCGTTGGATTCGTTTGGAAATATCTTTCCTTAGTGGTGCCGCATGAAACAATACTGTGCAGTTTTCTATGAAAAACATCTATAAAACTAAATTGTTTTGGGCCTAAAAATTCAAAGTCATTTTTAAGGTCAAAAACGCTGTAACTACTTGAATTTTTTGAATTTCGAAAATGTTAAAGCTTTACGCAGTTCGAAATTCGAAGAGGAATCGTACAATAAACAGAATAACTTAAATTTTAAAATTTTATTTTTTTGCAATTTTTTTAGCAAAGGCTAACCCCTTATGAAAATTTTAAATTTTTAATGCGAAAAAAATTTTCAAGTTGAGTTAAAGGTATTGATGATTATGGCAAAAAAATCGGTTTAGTGCAACTCCTATATTTCTCCTTCAAGAAACAAGCTCAAAATCGCATAATCAATATCCAAAAAATGCAAAAAAATCAACGTGAATTTTAAATTGCTGTAACATCCTTAGTTTTGCAAACTTCAAAATTCTGAGCACACTGTTGGATTTGTAAAGAAAATCTCTTTCCGTAATAATGCTGGATGAAGCAATACTCTTTTCTGTTTTCTTCAAAACTTTAGAGTATTGCTTCAAAATCGCATAATTGATGTGCAAAAGATTCGAAAAAACCAACTTGAGTTGGCAACTGCTGTAACTTCCTTAGTTTTGCAAACTTCACAATTTTTCAAACACCGTTGGATTTGTGGGGAAAATCTCTTTCCCGAACGGTGCTGCATGAAACAATACTGTAAAATTTTCTATGAAAAACATCGCAAAAACCACCTTTTTTTGGGAGCAAAAAATCAAGGTCATTTTCAAGGTTAAAAACGCTGTAACTCCTTCATTTTTTGTAACTTCGAAAATTTTCAAGCATTCCGCAGTTCGAAATTCGAAGACAATTCGAAAAATAAACAAAATTACTTAAAATTTCACATTTTATTTTTTTGCATTTTTTTTGGCAAAGGCTAACTCCTTATGAAAAATTTAAATTTTTGATGCAAAAAATTTTTTCGAGTTGGGTACACAGTATTGAAGATAATGGCAAAAATTTCGGTTTAGTGCAACTCCTATGATTTTTCTTCAAGTAACAAGCTCAAAATGGCATAATCAATATCCAAAAAATGCTATAAATCATCACGAGTTCGAAAACTCGAAAAATTTTTTCGCATCAACAAATTTAAAATTTTCCCAAGGGGGTAGCCTTTGCTAAAAAAATGCAAAAAAATATTAATTGTGAAAATTTAAGATATGCCGATTATTTTACGATTGCTCTTGGAATTTTGAATCGAAGAATGCCTTTGGGTGGTCGAAATTCGAAAAAATTAAAAAATACTGCGTTTTTGAACGTGAAACAGACCTTAAATATTAACTCCCAATTTCATGACCCACAATCCCCAAGTGATAACACAAGTTAATTTGAATTGAGGATTGACAATAAGGTGACTTTATTGATTTAATTCTATGTTACAGTCTACTTGTGTTATAAGTATATGTGTAGGATAATGTGGCGTGGCGTGAGTAGGTTATCGTCTTCGGTTCTTGTCTTTGAATGCATGTTTGTAGTGCCGTCTTTTGGAGCATTTGTTTGTTTAGCTTAGCAATGTCCAAAATGAAAATATGATTGTATGCGTGAGATACTCTCTTTAAGCGTTTTGAAGATATTATTGTATGCGTGAGATACTCTCTTTAAGATTTTTTATCCTCTTTGTGGGAAAAAATTCATATCTTGGACTGAAAATTTGATTTTTTCTAAAAATAAACAAGAATATTTGTTTTAAAATAAATCTGCAAAAAAAATACGTATGGCAACCCTGCCTTCATATGTTCAACCACCAGCATTATTTTCGCAAATTCGAAGAAGACATCATAGTACAAATTTTCAATCAAAGCCGATAAGAATTGCGCCCTTTACAGGCTCAAGAAGTAAAATCGGGAGATCGGTTTATATGGGAGCTACATCAGATTTTGGGCTGATTTGAACCATACATGGCGCATTGTGCAAAATTTCAGCAAAATCGGATAGAAATTGCGCCCTCTAGAGGCTTAAAAGTCAGAGTCCGGAGATCGGTTTATATGACAGCTACATCTAAATATGGACCGATATGGCCCATTTACAATCCCAACCGACCTACACTAATAGAAAGTATTTGTGCAAAATTTCAACCGCTTAGCTTTACTCCTTCGAAAATTAGCGTGCTTTCTACAGGCAGGCAGACAGACAGACGGACAGACATGGCTAGATCGACCTAGAATGATGAGACGATCCTGAATATATATACATAATGGGGTTGCAGATTAATATTTCGGGACGTTACAAAAGGAATAGCGAAGTTAGTATACCCCCATCCTATAGTGGAGGGTATAAAGACGATGAGTATACCCTTGCGTATGATCATTCATTGCTTTCTTAGCAATGATTGAAACAAAGAGAATAAACATGTAAAAGCGTGCTAAGTTCAACCAAGCCGGATCTTGGGAACCCACCCAAGATTCGGCCTGGTTGAACTTATGGGAGCTATATCTAGTTATAGACCGAATTAGACCGCATTTGGCGCAGTTGTTGTCATAACAGAACAATACATGCAAAATTTCAGCCAAATGGGTTAAAAATAGCGGCTTCAAGAAGTCAAATCGGGAGATCGGTTTATATGGGAGCTATATCATGCTCTTGACCGATTTGAACCGTACTCGGCACTGTTGTTGAGAGTCATAACAAAACACCATGTACAAAATTTCAGCCAAATCGAAAAAAAATTGTGGCTTCCATGGGCTCAAGAAGTCAAATCGGGAGATGGGTTTATATGAGGGGTATATATGATACTTTTGATCGATGCAGTGACCCACAGCAGTCCGTATAATGTTGATCGGAAACTTTTGGTGTGCTTTAATAATGCTAGGTTGGATTAATCTCGACGGTTCAAAGCCCCTGTCTTAATGCTTTTGGTCGATACGATTACCCACGGCAGCCGATTTATAGATGATTGAGAACTTTTGGGTGGGCTTTGGTGGAAGGCATCAGTTGTAGGTGCGAACATAAAATGTTTCTTGGGATTGATAGCAGGATGCCTTGTTG